>NW_008704829.1:782889-811295 GCF_000326865.2 Helobdella robusta
CTACTACTACTGCTGCTGCTGCTGCTGCTGCTGCCAGAATTATTAATTTTTTAATTTAATATTTCCAATACTTTGTATATAAATACAGACAGAAAAAAATAAGTTATTGCCTATCCCAAGCTAATATTTTTCTAAACGCACTATCTTTTGTATTATAGTATCAATGTGATTAAAGTAATTTAACACACACGCACACACACACACACACACACACACACACAGACACACACACACACACACACACATTTTCTTAAACATATATCTGCATATCAATATATAAATGAATATATTCATATATCTGATATTATTTTTTTATATATAATAGACGAACAAAGGCATCTACATTAAAGAGATTAAAACAAATTTAAATTTTAAAATTCATTCAGTTTGTTCCATTTTAAATTAGCACCTGTTTCAGTGTTTCAATATTTCAAAAGGTTTTCAGGATATCATTTGATAAAAAATTTTGCGAGTTTGAAAGCAAAAAGCTGAAGGTGAGATCCTATTTTGATATAATTATTCCCTTGTAAATGTAATCTTGTTATAACTTTTATTTATAATTAAGAATTATTCATTATTATTTTTTTAAATAACAATTTAAGAAATTAATTTAAAATTTTTTGTACATTAGATGTGATATATTACCATTCGGTGGTTATATGAACTTCTATGCGTGATATAAATTTTACGAATTATGTTCGAAATGTTTCTGAGAGTATTCCAATTCATAAAATTTTTCAAATCATTGCTGCTAACATTTCATGTAATGTATGAACTTCTGTTAATTTTAATTAAGGTAAACTTCATGTCAAAGTTGTTTCTAGCTAATACTTTTGTTAACAGAACGTTCTCTACTTAAATTGATAGGGAGAGAACTCGACATGGAGGAAGACCAAGAAAGTTTTATTTTACGGTCCATCGAAACAGCTGCTGTCGCTACCACGAGCGCTTCTGCGTCCCCTACAAATACCATCGCAGTTGCAACTACCACTACTACTGAAACGGCTGCCACTTCTGTTGAAACAATCGCAGTTTCCGCCAGTAGTTCTGTGAAGCCACCAACAAGCTTCCCAATTGATGTCACTACCATAGCTGCCACGGCCCCGACGTCTACCGCAACTACTGAATTCATTAAGAACATGAAGAGAAGCAGTGGAAATGCGGAGGGCGATCGTAAGGAGACGAGCACATACTACAAAGAACTCTCCCCAGACGACCAGATCTCAACCAACCCTCAGAGGTTTACGAAATTTCAATCTCAGCAATTACTACCCAGAGATCAATCTGAATTAGGCGAGACATCACAAGGTAGAGGTCACCTTGATTTGAGTGAATCTTCCCTACTTAGTGGTCCATTACATTTAGGCAGGAATGCGCTGTGTAAAATACAGTTAGATCCGGGCAGAAGGATCTATCCGAGAAGCCATCATGATTTGAGTGGCAGGACGCAGCAGAGGAACCAGCCCGACATGGGTGAGTCGTCACAGCGAATGAGTCAATACAGTGAAAGATCGTTTGGTGCGTCACGGGATGTATCTGGGACAGCTAGCACGTCTGGATATGGAATGAGACCTGGCACGTCCGGCCACAGAATGGGAACTAGATCTCAAAATGATGTGCCCGGAAGTTCTTCCTCGGCTATACTAAGTGACAACGAATGCAGCCGGATGCTGGTAGATGAGGATGCCCTAGCGGCATCAGAAGAGATCAATCGATATTACAACATTCCTCAACTGCCAAATGAGCCAGAATCTGAAACGATGTTCAGACGTGAGAGGACTGAATGTTGTCGCTGCTCGTGCTCCTGTAGACGCTGCGTCAGACTGCTGAATAAGAAAGATATCGCTATTATTGTCCTCTCTGTCATTCTGACGATTTTCATCGTCATCCTACTTACGGTTGTATTTCGGGTCTGTCCTGTTTTTGTTTGGAATGATTGGAACAACTCACCGAAGACTAATACAACGTACCGAGAAAATTTTCTAAACTAATCAGAAAATTTGTTTCTTTCATTTTGCTGGAAAGTCCTGCAGTGAAAATAGATTTTGAAAAAATACAAAAATGTACATGAAAAAGCTCTCCGACTGTCAACCATTGATTGAACGCCTGTTTTATCATAAAATTCAACTGTTCGTGTTTTTGAAAGAAGTGTAGATTTTTCAACTTTTAGGTAGACACATTTATACGTACGTATATACATATCTTCTAAATTATTCGAATAGTTTTATTCACGGAAGACAACTATATGTATTTTTAATATATATATTTTATATTATTTATTAATATGCGTTTGTAGTATTTTGTTAGTGTAAGTGTGTTTTATATGAATATGAGTCCTTTAATGCTTTTTACTCATATTTCATTAAGACATGCATTTTATGTAAAATGCCTTTGGATAGAATAACCATATTTAAAAAAAATAACTACAGTGGCTGTTGTTGTCTCGTAATTTATAATCAAGGTGGTCACGGTGGTTTATAATTTAAAGTAAATCGTTTCAACGCTCTTCCGAAAATAATAAGTGATGAGTTAATTAGTCTTAACCAACGTATAAGTCCCAATCTAAGCTTAAAAATAAGGTAACTAGCCTAATAGGTAAGGTGTGGCGAGTGTTCGATCTTAAATGAAAACACATTAGAAATATAGACGGCAGTATGGATGGATTGATTAATTGAAACATGAATATCAAAGACAGATAAATATTCAACTGTTTGATTGTTAATATGTTAAACAAAGACGAATTTCATAATATTTTAAAGGACCATTTTTACTCCTCTTTTTTTACTAAGACAGGATTTGAATGTTACTTGTAAGGTTTGGGCTATATGTGTGCGTGATTGTATGTGTGTGTGTCTGTGTGTGTATGTGGGTGTGTATGTGTGTGTTTATTTTATCTATAAAATTATACATGTATATTATATGATATATAACTTTTATATACAAATTTTTGCCAGCTAAGGTTTGTTGTTATTTCTAACTGGTCGAAATATTTTGTCACGAAATTTGTTTTCAAGTTAATTTCAAAAATCGCGTGAAACAAATTTCTTAAATTATTTATTAAAAAATTAAAAGAATAATTTTATTAAGGGTTTAATTTAGAGTTTCTAGCTTTTAAAAGTCACCACGTTGTTTTACTAAACCTGATTTCCTGACGTACGGTTTTTAAATCGTGAAAGGTATATTTTTTGGTTTCTTTCGTAAAATAAATTTGAAAATAAAATAATTTGTTGAGTAACTAATTTTTATTTTTTATACAAATGTAAATTTTAGAATAATGGTTAATTACTAAAACAATGAATTTGTTTTGATATAAATGAATAAATTTAAAAATGTATGTTAATATTTGAAAGATGGAATTTTTAATCGTTCCATTGGTCCTTGAAGTAAACATTTATTTGAATATAAAATCTCAATATCTCATTACAGGCTGTCTACATTATCATTCGAACGAAAAATGCTCTACGAAGAGAATGGTGCCCTGCATGGAAGCGGCGACGATGACGAGCCACTCATAAATATTTCAGAAGAGACTGAAGCCACTTCTACTACTACAACCACCACCACCAATTCTACGACTTTTTTCTCCAATCCTAACAACAGAACATCTCCTCTTCCTTCTGCTGGTCTTGAATATGAAATCCCTGCAACTTTTCCTAAAAATCCCATTAGTGGGACTCACTTAACTCTTCACGTGCAATCCGACGAACATGGAACTGCTAGAACCTATTTCAAAAGTCCCAACTACTCCATCCATGAAACTGCCGCAACTTATTTTGTGAATCGCAATGACGGAACTGCTGCAAACTCTTTTGCCAACCCTGCTCACAAAATTCCATCTCATCCCGACAACATTATTGAAGATGCCAAGGGCCGATTTGAGACAACGGGGGGTCTGATCCGTGGAAAAAAACAGCAGAGCAAAAAAGTTTAAGAAATTTTATATGCGTTCCTTTGAAAGATAAAAGAGGTAGAGTGTATAAAGACTATTCAGTGTAGTAACTGTTTAACGGCTGCTTTCGTTAAGTTTTTTAGCAAAGGTCGAAACATAATTGGACTTTGTATTTTGATTGATGTGTTTTACTTGGTATTTGTTTGGAAAATGGTTCAAATTTAGCTACTTTAAACCTTGATCATGTGTTGTGATAATCACGGAAAACTGTTTTTATGCAAGATGGAATTTATTAATTAACCGTATTTAACGCTGTACTCTTTTTTAATTCATGAAATTTTAATCAAAGTTTTGTTGGATTAGCATTGACTTGTATGATGGGTGGTCGGTTTTTTAGTGTTGATGATCTTAGAGAGCTTTTCGGCAAATAAGAATAAGAAAAAATTTCCAATCTTTAAACATTATTTGTGAGCGATTTTCTGAAACCAAAATGAACTTTTTTTTATTTCCATTATAACGGTTTCGATTTTAAAACCAAAACTTTTCCAGAGTCTTGAAAATTTCATTCATATCATTAATTCATTAATTTTATTTCGCTAATTTTTTGTTAAAAACGAATATTGTGTCAAAAAAAACCTATGTCAAACGTGTTTTCGTTACTTCAAACAAAAAAAATCTTACTGGTAAAAATTCTTATAGAAGTAAGAATGTGAATATTTGAAACAATAAGATCAGTAGCAGTACCAGGAATTGTAATAGTAGAAACAAAAGCAAGCGATGGTGCAATGGTGAAGATGCTTGGCGACGGTCTTCTGGTTACTGGGTTTGAACACAAAAAGATTTCAGAAGTACAATTACAGTACAGTTTAGAATTGAATTGCACTTGACTGACAGCCTACCGGTTATATTAATTTCTATAATTATACAAAAAATTGTTATATTAACTCTAAATATTATTTAAAAAGATCTGCTATTAATTTTATTACTCCTATTACTACTACTAATACCACTACAACTACGACTACTACTGCTACTGCTACTACTATTACTATTACAACTATTACTACTACTACTACTTTTTCTCCTATTACTACTACTAATATAATACTACTAATACTACTTACTTCAACTAACACAAATTATTGTTTTGTATGCCATTTATACAATTTGTCATACAATTCTTGTGTAGGTTGTATCTTTGGTAAAGGCTGAAGGAGAAGTGATTTTGTTTTGCAGTTTTTGAATTTTGTGCTGGTTTTTTAACTCAACGTGACAAAATTTAGTGAAAAAACTTTTTATATTTTTCAAAAAATATTTTACTTAATAAATAAATACGTTTTTAATTCAAATAATTTAACTTTTTAACAATTTTAGTATATCTTTATTGCACTAAAAGGTATTTTTCAAGAATAATTTTCCTAAAAGTCGGTTTTTTTTTATTTGTAGCTAATTTATTCAACCATTTGTCATTTTATTTATTTATTATACAAAATATTTTATATTTTTGTGTCGTCTTTTCAAAACTCATATCTCTTTTAATTTATTTTCAAATATAATTTTCACAAATTAGGTACTCTAATACAAGGTGTGGGCCAACTTTTTGCTGCGAGGGCCGCATTGAGAACTATTTTACCTCTGGAGGGCCGCAAATGTACTTAAATAGCAAATTTAATCGACTCGGGAGAGAATTTTTTTTTTAAATTTGTGGTTCCTTTTTTTGGTCATACTGTCTGGCTGACGACCCTTTCTTTTGCGAACAAGGCCTCGCGGACCGCTGCTTTTTTTTCAGTTTGCCCACCCCTGCTCTAATGATTTTTAATTTTAAAATTTCGAATTTTTCACACTTTAGAATTGTAAAATTATAAAGTTTTTCTCATATTTATTTGAAAAAAACATTCGAATAAACAATTTTAAATAATTATTTTTGACAATTAACAAAAAGAATATTCCCCGTATCAGCATTTTGGTCACACAATCCTACAAATGGCCTCTCGAAACTCAAGCTCCCACTCTAAAAAAAATGACAACAAAGCAAATGTTCCAGCTTCTGCTACACCCGCTTTTGCAGCTACTACAGCTACTACTACCGCTACTACAGCTGCTACTTCTTTTTCTAATCCTTGTCACAAAGAAAAAGATAAAAAGAAATGCCCAACGGAAAAGACTTTGTTGCTAAAAAATGGAGACCAACAAGAAACCGGTAAAAATGTTTGTAAAAAATCAAATGAAGAAGCCGTTGCTAACCCATTATCCAGAATACCAAACACATCGTCAGCTGCTCCACCGAACGAGGATAAATTCCGTAACGACATTCCCGATTCTACTGAAGTTTCGCCAGATGAGAGTCTAGAAACTGATCTTGAGGAAGAAGAAAATAAATCACAATTAAGTTTATCCATAAAATTGGAAACGATGCATTACAGACTCGCTTTTGGGTTTGCAACTATGGCAATAGGGCTGGCTGTTGCTAGCGGGCTGTACGCTGTATACAGGGTTCTCAGTAGGCCGTGAATATTTTGAATTTTTCATTTGGGTGGTTTTTAATCGATTCTTAATTCTCTCTTAACATTTAACTTATTTTTTAGTTTATTAAGATAACCATGTCATTTTTGTAATCGTTTAGGTTTTTTTAGATTCTTTTTTCGATTATTTATTGATTTTAATTTGAAAATGAACGATAACCTAACAGAAAAATTAATCAGCCTGCTGTTAATGCATCTTAGTGAAGCTTTATACTTGCATTACAGTTTTTTGTATGTATTTCTTGGATTTACGTATTAACTACTTGTATTTTTTATTAACAAACTAATAATCTTTTTCAAAATAAAACATCGCTTTTAACAAAAAATTGATTTTTATTGAGTGTCACAGATATGTTTATTGAAATGGATTTCTACTATTTCAATTTCTGCTAACCGAGTAATAGGACCGTAAAAAATTATTCAGAATATAACCGATAGTTAATTAGCTTAATTTTTATGATCAAATCCTCTTTTTCTTATTGTGAGAATTGCAGAGCAACGCAAAATCTACTTTTTTGTTTGAAAGCTTGATTTAGGTAACGGTAAAAACAGAGTTGCAAGCAAGACGGACCATTGTGGGGCGCATCAAGGCTGATGTGCCCCACAATGTCAAATTTTCGCTAGAGTTAAAACACAAATGAACAAAATCTCTAGAGTATGAATTTTGTAAAAATTTTGACATACAAATTGAGTTTATAGTAAATAATAGCAAATTTCTGGCTACATCATTGAGTTTATCATTGAGTAATAATACTTTGTAGTAATGAATGGCAGTAGAGTTTAGTACTAATTATGGCGGTTTTTATTTGCTTATTTCACGTTAAAACGAAAAAAAAATACTACAGATCATACAACATTGAGTGTGATACATATATATATGCACAGTTTTTAACCAAAAAATTCGCTCATTCATTACCATTGGAAATTTTTTTAAATTTCTAAAATGTACATTGTACACAAATACACAATGTACACAAACAACACACACCAGCATATACATATACAAACATACCTTAATTATACAGACAATTATAAACACACACACATACACATACACAGACCAAAAATTTACTCACATATACAAAGTGCCAAAAAATAGAAAAAAAACGAACCGCCGATTTTATGAACACATAGCTGGTTTATAATCAATCTCGAATTTTGAACTGACTTATTTGGTTTTAAAATTTATTTAAAAGTATATTTAAACTATTTTTATGAAAACAAACTTTTAAAAAAATTTTTAAACTTTAAATTAAAAAAAATTTAATTGAAGAAACTTTTGAATTACAACTTTTACTGTTATTAATACTCGCTGCCTTAATTTGCTTTGCTCATTCCATTCGGCATAATCCTAGGTTATTTTTAGATTACGGTTCTTTACAAATGTTTAACGATAAAAATTCTCATTAAATATAATCAAATATAATATTAAATAAAACAATAATGTGTATTTTTTCAAGGCAAATATTTTTTAAAAGATGGAGAATTTTCATTAAATTCATTTGAAATAAGGATGTTGTCATTAGCTCCGGGCTTATGATATATTTATGGTAATAATAATTCCTGAAACCACCATTATGCCTGATATAAGAAAATTGAAATATTTGAACTAAAAAATTAATGATTATTTTATTGTAAAGAAAATAAAAATTAATAGAAGTCAGATTAATAACTGTAGAAACATTTAACAAAAATAAAATTCTCACCAGCTAATTCGTTGATATGAAAAAACAGCACCAGGTCTCATCGCGGAAGAATCGCAAGTTGTGAAGATGAGGCACCGTGACGAATACATCCCCCTGAAGCAGTTGAAGCTACTCGCCGGCGACGACCACAAAAACAAACCGGACGACAAAAAAGATGACGACAGCGCGTCCGTTCAGCCTTCTACAAAGCAGCAAATTTTTCCTCAAAGAGCCAGCGGAAGCTTGCGCGGATCGGCCAAGGAAAATTTTTCAGGATCGGGAAATATTCCTGGAGAGTCTATAGAACTAGCTGAACTTAATCCTGCAGCTTTAGTAATCCCGGCAGCCCAGTTAGAACCAGCGGTACAATTAGATCCGGCGGTTCAGTTTGATCCGGCCGTACAAATGGGAGCGTATAATTATGGAAATGAGGCTAGGTTAAGGAGTAGGAGCAGAGCTAATGCGGATCTTTATTGCTCGTATATGGAAAATAAAACATTCGCGAGCTTATTATTATTTTTACTTCTACTCATTGTTATCGCTTTGATTGCACGTCCAGTAACAAGATGGATTAGTGAACTTGCATAGGAACCCGTCTAAGAACCCACACTGATCTTTTAACGTTCCAGAACATATAGCAATAATAAAAAAGTTAACGAAGAATTCAAAAGACAGGAGTAATCAACAAGCAGAAAACATTTTTTCTTATTTTGGAACAAGCAATTTTGTTTTTTATTGCTTTTTATAGTAATCCAAACAATTCTTTTTATATAAATTGATTTTACTTCTCAAAAGTTATTTATCTACAAGCCATATGCCTCTAAGTCGGGTTTATCTTTAAATCTTATTGAATGTATACTGTGTTGTCCGAAAATATTGGATCGGCATAATATACAATTTTTTCCATGTTTATGTGTACCTACCTGTTTTTTAAATCGGCATTGGCAACAATGGTTTAACTGCATTACATTGTGTGTCAAAAACATGTATCATTGTCGAGTTTTCATTTCATCAATCATCATAGAAAATATGTGTAGTAGTTTTCGAGACAATATCGATACATTTGATATAGCGTTATGGTAGTATTCGTCGTCTTAATTTCACCACTTGCCAATCCTACTTATATGTATGTTCATAGGGGTTAGTATAAACCATATATAACATATACAGAATATGTATGTGTGTGCTTGTATGTGTTTGTGTATGTATGTATATGTGTGTGTGTGTGCGCGTGCGTGTGTGCGTGTGTGTGTGTGTGGTGTGAATCATAATTTTATATGTGTATCTAATTATAGGTTAATTTTATATCTATTACAGTTAAGCGGGCACACTTAGCCTAAACTAATATATTCTCGGCTTTTGAACTGTCCAAGCTTTTATAAAATTATTTAAAAATATATTCACGTGTTAATAACTATTTAGTAACGTATTAATTTTAAATAAATTTATTTTGTCTTCTTTTAACCTAAAAAATTTTTAAATTCACGTAGTGACAGTTCTTTACATATTTTCACTGGAAATTATTTCAAAGGAAATTTACATAACGGTTTGAGCTTATTTTTCTTTTAATTTCAAATTTATTAACAATTATTTTGTAAAAATTTTTTAAATGTAATAAATTCAAATGCTTGACAGAAATATCGCTAGATTATATTTTTCCTGTATACTATTTGTCATGTTTTATTCACTTATTTTGTTTTATGAATTTTTTATTATAGTTATGTAACAAAGTATAAACATATTAGTAACGTTCTAAACCAGTTTTGTTGTGAAATGATGCTACATTTATTCAGATATTTGAAAAAATAAATTTGATAATAAACTACAGTTTTGACGACATTCCAACAGTCAAACAGAGTGAAAAAAAAGCTACAACTACCACTACAACTACAGCTACAACTACAGCTACAACTACCACAACAACTATCGCTACAGACACAATAATGGCAGCTGGTTATAAGGTTCCTACCCTTTCTTCAACTGATAATGATGAATGTAGCAGCAGCAGTGAAGAAGAGAACCACAGCAGCAGCAGGCCACTCTCGGCTGATGACGAGAGAGAGGACGAAGGAAGTGATGAAAATTTCCAAGACGCAAAGAGTGCATCCGATAGTAACGATTCCGAAGTTGGCGAAGGTTTGCCTAGAGGAGCCGGTCAAGCGCCAACAGATTTAGAAAAGCTACAAAAAACAAAATCACAAAAAGAATCAGCAATGTCAAAAGAAAAAGTCGATCATAGCCAATGTAAATGTCTGAACCAAGGTAGAAGAAATTCGGAACCAAAAAAAATGCTACAAAAAGAAGATGAATCTGTTGTACCAAGAAGCCTATCAGTACCAAGAGATTTACCAGTAGCAGCGAGAGAACCAGCAGAAGAAGCAAAAAAACCAGCAGTAGCAGCAGGAGAAGCAGCAGTAGCTGCAAGGGAACCAGCAGTAGCAGCAAGAGAACCAGCAGTAGCAGCAAGAGAACCAGCAGTTGCAGCAAGAAAACCAGCAGTAGCAGCAAGAGAACCAGCAGTAGCAGCAAGAGAACCAAGAGTAGCAGCAAGAGAAGCAGCAGTAGCAGCAAAAGAAGCAGCAGTAGCAGCAAGAGAACTAGCAGTAGCAGCAAGAGAACGAGAACGACGACTACCACCATTAGAAGTTATCCTTAAATTAGAACCAGAAAGAGAAGCAGAAAGAGAAGCAGAGCAACATGCAGGACTGGAACAAGAAGTGGCACGTGGCGATGAATACAATGCAATGTTACCTCCAGCGGATTTTAGGGAACCTAATTACGAAGCAATTTTATGGAGACATAATGTAGATCCTAACAATTATTTGCTGACTTTTAAACCCAGACCCCGAGAACGTCTTTATGGAGTTCAAAGTCGTAACATCCGCAGGCCTCTCCGTAATAATCAAAATGTTCACCCACAAAATGTTCAACCTTTAAGCCCACGAAATGCTCAACCTCGAAACCAACAAAATATTCAACCTCAGAACCAACAAGTTATTCAACCTCAGAACCACCAAGATATTCAACCTCAGAACCAACAAGTTATTCAACCTCAGAACCACCAACAAGTTATTCAACCTCAGAACCAACAAATTATTCAACCTCAGAACCAACAAGATATTCAACCTCAAAACCAACAAGTTATTCAACCTCAGAACCAACAAATTATTCAATCTCGAAACCCACAAGATATTCAACCTCAGAACCAACAAATTATTCAACCTCAGAACCAACAAGATATTCAACCTCGAGACCAACAAGTTATTCAACCTCAGAACCAACATGATATTCAACCTTTAGTCCCCCAAAATAATCAACCTTTAGACCGCCAAGTTACGGATACTCTTGATCGCCAAACTAGCCAATCTCGTGACTCTTCCCATAGAAACGCATTATTGAATCCAGTTGTTGGTGGAGCTATAGTATGCGCCGGGTTTTTTGCAATTGGCTTTATCGTTGGCCAACGCTCCTTTAACTAGAGCAATTTAAATACCTCTTTTATCAATGTTTGGCCATTTATCAAAATTGATTAGGTCGTTTTTAAAAAGCACTTCGTTAAAATTGACGTGGTAATATTTTCTATGCAATTATCAAACGCCTATGTTATTGAGATTAACCTAAGTAGAGAGCTCATACATCTTGCTGATGTGTAGCTTCTTAAATGCTGCATACGTGTGAGAGCACACAATTTTTTTTAACGTGTGTCCTATGTAGTATGCTTACTTTAATAACTCTAGAATGGTTTTACAGAAAATTTTATTCATTATTTGGCTTTTATCGGACACTTTTGAAGCATTATTTACCCTGAACATTATACGGTTTTTAACATTATAGTAATAAATTTTATAACAAAATTGTGTTTCAATAACAAGTTTTGTAGCGATAGAACTAACAAACAAACATTTAAACAAACAAGATAAAAGAAGTTTTTGAGTTTGGGGAAAATTAAACTGAAATGAGAGAAGAATCTTTTTATGAAGAAGCGAAGGTTTGGTAAAAGTAATTGAGACAGTGATTAAAACCACAGGAAAGTGCCATTTCTTTAATTTTAAATAAAATAAACGAGTTGAAAAATTTGCTACGCTACTATTAATATCTAATTTACTTAAATTAAAATCCTCAATGATATTAGCTGCTAAATCTGATTACGAGAAATGTGGATATCGTCTATTAGGACGGAGACGAATGAACAAACGATTTGTCACGTTGTTTTTAATCAATTAATTATTCAATTAGTTAATTAATTAAAGAATCAATTAACCAATTAACGAGTATAATAGTTGGAGTTGTTAATTTTATAGATAACGAATTATTTAATAAATTTGATTTTCAACTTTAATTTTTTTCTTTTAAATGTTTATAAAAAATATTTGTCAAATAGCAGAAGATAATAATTTAAAATTTGTAAAAATAAAATCTTTCGCCTATCCCAACCACGAGAATTTAAGATTTGTTAAACTATTCCACAATAAAGAAGTTTATGTGTGTGTGTGCCTATGTGTGTGTGTGCCTATGTGTGTATGTAAGTGTGTGTGTGTATGTGTGTGTGTTATAAAAATTTATATTTGTATTACAGTAACGTGGCATACATAGATAACATAATATTATTTTGCTTCTGAATTATCCAAGCTTATCTAAAATTAGTTTGAAATAAATTTCCTAGTTACGTATTGACTTTAAATAAATTTATTTTGATTAGTTTGTAACGTAAATACCTTTAAAACTCGTGTATCGATAAAGTCTTTAAGTATTTCTATTGGAAATTATTTTAAAGTAAAGTTTGCCTAAAAGGGTTTGAGTTTTTTCCCCTTAAATTTTATTATAAATTAAATTTTAAAATATTTTTCCCAATTCAAATTCTAACAGAACTGTCGCTATATTGTCATTACTATATACTATTTTTTGTGTTTCATTCACTAATATCTTTTTATGAAGTGTTAGAAAAGTGTTAGTTATGTAACAAAATATAAATAAGGTATATATGTAATGTTTAAAAAAAGTTTTTCTGCATGATGTTTATTTTAGATGCAACATTTAAACACTTGTTTAAATATTAAAAAAAAATTGATATTAATCCACTGTTTTAATGACAGTCTAACAGTCAACAAGAGTGAAAAAAGTAAACCCTCTTTTGCTACAACTACAGCTACAACTACAGCTACAACTACAGCTACAACTACAGCTACAACTACAGCTACAACTACAGCTACAATTACAGCTACAACTACAGCTTTAACAACCGCTACAACAATCACCACAACTACAGACACAATAATGGGAGCTAGCTATAAGACTACTGCACATTCTTCGACTGCTAATGATGAATGTAGCAGTGAAGAAGACAACCAGAGCAGCAGCAGGCCACTCTCGGATGATGACGAAGAGGATGACGAAGGAAGTGATGAACATTTCCAAGACGCAAAGAGTTCACAAGATAGTAACGAATCCGAAGTTGGCGAAGGTTCGCCTAGAGCAGCCGGTCAGGCGCCAAAAGAATTAGAAAAACCACAAAAAACAAAATTACGAAAAACGCCAGCAATGTCAAAAAATGAACTCATTTATAAAGAGGTGCAAGAAGAAAGAGATCTGAAACTATGTAGAAAGGATTCCGAATCAAGAGATGTACTACAACAACATGAAGAATCTGTTGTACCAAGAAGCGATTTAGCACCAAGTGATTTAATATTATTTCTTTCATTAAGAGAACCAGCAGAAGCAGCAAGAAAAGCGGCAGGTGCAGCAAAAGAACAAGGAGTAGTAGCAAAAAAACCAACGGTAGCAGCTAAAGAACCAAAAGTAGCAACAGAAGAACCTGCATTGGCAGCAAGGGAACCAGCAGTAGCAGCAAGAGAACCAATCACGGTAGTAAGAAAACCAAAAGTAGCAGCAAGAGAAGCAGCGGTAACCACAAGAGAACCAAAAGTAGCAGCAAGAGAACCAGCACTAGCACCAAATGAACCAAAAGTAGTAGCAAGAGAACCAGCAGTAGCAGCAAGAAAACCAGCACCGCCAAATGAAATCAGGGATTCAGATTACGATATTGTTTCATTGAGACACTATTTAGGTAAAAACAATTATATGATACCTCTCATTCATAACACCCGCAGACCTTGCTGTAATAATCAAATCGTCTGCTCCCAAAGTATTCAACCTATAACTCCGCAAAATATTCAGTCTTCTGACTCTTCCTACAAAAGCCCATTATTTTATCCATTGCTTGCTGGAACTATCACAGTATGTCTTAGCGCCGGATTTTTTACATACGGTTTCTTTGTTGGTCAGCGTTCTTTTAACTTTAGCAATTCACCTATCCTATCTTCTATTTGAATGCTTGTCCATGGTGAAAAATATTTAAGAAAAGTATTTCATTAAAATTGGTGAGGTAATTTTTAAAAAGTACATTGTCGAAATTGATGTGGTCATTCTTTCTATGCTACCATAAATAAAAACCCTATTTTTATTATTGGGATAGAGACCTAAATATAGAGAGCTCGTGCATCTTGTTGATGCAGTATGTAGCTTCTTAAATCTTGCATACGTGTGAGACCACACAATTTTATTTAACATGTGTCCTATGTTGTATGCTTACTTCCATAATTCTAGAATGGTTTTGCAGTAAATGTCATAATGTTTGGATTTTATTAAACATTTTTACGGCATTATTTATGCTGTGTATTTTTCGGTTTTTAAAATCATGAAAATAAATTTTATAACAAAATTGTGTTTGAATTAAAATCCTTCTTAAGTATTATGACTATCTTTTTAAACTAACAAAATATAAAGAGTTTTTATAGTTTGAGTCAAAAATTAAACTGAAATTAAATAACAAAAAATTTTATCGAGAACGGAGTAATTAAAAAAGTGATTAAAACAACAATAAAACGCTATTCGTAACGGTTAATTATAATTGGTGCTGGATTGCAAAGATAATAATTAATAATTAGTATTATTCAGCTTGATGAACTAGACTAGTATAGGTTATTTTTTAGCATCCCATCGACTAGAGATCATCTTATTTAAATGAATAAATTAACTTTGAAATTTGGGGTAAGAGTTGTAGTGGTAAACATGTCAGTGGTAGTATTTTAATAAATTAAAATTAGTTAAAGAATGAAGGTATTTCTTCTCAGACGTTAGATACAACATTAAAAAAATTCTTTGCGTTAAAACCAGCAATGTTTGACAGAATTTGAATATAAAATTAAAGTCTCGATATTTAAATTACGAAACTTTTGTGGAATAAGAAATTGTCATCCACTTAATTTTTAAAGAACACAAGCCCGCACAAAAAACTTCTTACTGGGACACTGCCTTCAAGGGTATATATTAATTTCTTGAAGTTAAAATTAAAAAACTCACAAAACTGTAAGACATCCTAGATTGTGTTGTTGTTGTTGAGTTATATTCAAGAATTACTTGAGCCGATTAAAAGTTTTGAACTCTGAAAATAACAACTCTGCAACTATCCCAACGCAAATACGTTCTTAGCATGTGACAAAATTATACAAAGTTATGTATGGTATTGTTTTTCGTTTTATAATACAAATACATAATCACTTTTTTTATACAATCAAATGTACAGATGTATAATTGTATTGCATTTGTGTATTTTACATAAACGAAACGGTAGTTGAGTTAAACTTACATTTTTTGACAGACATTTTGTAATTTTTAACTTTTAAATGAAAAATTTTGAAGTTTTGTGGTCAATTTTTTAAGTGTTTTCAACTGCATTGGTTAAGTATTTTGGGGTTTATTTTAAAATACTTCATCGTTTAAAGGTGATTGTGTCAAAATTTTATTATTTTTGGAGAAATTTAATAAAATTTAATGATTCAATTCTGATAATTTATAAAAAATTAATGAAATGTAAATAGGTGTAATGATTTTTTTCAAAAATTCATATGAATTGTAATGATTTTTATTGATTTTTCAAAGAATTTCGTTGAATAATGATCATAAAATTGAATGTAATGTCTGTGAAATTGTTATTTTCTAAGTTTTTTCTAATAGATTTTCATGTTATTATCGTGAATTTAGAAAAAAAACATTTTCTTCTTATTATAGTGAAATGGTTAGACAAATTTGAAATAGTACAATGATTTTTAAAAAATTAATAAAAATATTTGTGAAATTTTTTGAAAATTTGGTAAAAAGCTTGCTTTATTCAACAAATGTTTTGGCATCCAAGACATTTATTCTTTAATAAACTCTGATAGAATTTAAAATTTTTATTTTTTTCGCATACATTAACAGAATTATATCTCACAGAAAAACCTTCACAACAACCACATCAACTACAGCAACCGCAACAGTCGCTACTACATACACTTCATACACTCGCAAAAAACAATCCAGTTCAGAAAAGGACAGACGCAAAAAAACAAATGCCATTCCGAAAAAAAAAATCGCAAAAACCTAAAAGATGCAGTATTGAAGCGAGCGATGATGAGGAAGACATAGAAATGTATTTATTAAATAACCAGGCCCCACAGGAGCAGGAAGAACAGGAGCTACTGGAGCAGCCACAGCAGCAGCCACAGCAGCAGCAGTACCATTCTTCTTCATCTTCCTTTGGCTCTACTTTCGAAGTAGAAGTTGATGTACACCGTCCTCCCGATGACAAAAAAAGTGACGCCGACGATGATGGTAATGAAAACAAACCTAAACAAGATGATAATGACGATGATAATATTAAGGATGGAGGTGATAAAAAGGAAGAAAATAAAGGTGACGATGATGAAATTGATGGCAAGAATGAACCCACTGGTGCCGCTGCTGCTGCTGCTTCTCCAAAAGGAGGAAGAAACTTTAACGACGACGGTGATTACGACAGCGACAAAGAAAAAGTCAATAGACTCGATGCTTCCGATGCCTCTAACGATACTGTTCAGAAGAATGAAGATGTAAGACCGGAAAGAGATAGAAACGTAATTAATAATGAAGATGAAATTATTCGTGAAGAATTGCTGCCAGAGCCGGCGGTACAAGCAGTCGAAGCGAGGGCTTCATTGTGGTCGCGTGTTACTGCAACTTTCTTCAATAATAGGATTACAGGGAAATGTTTTACAAAAATAAATTGGCTACGAACTAACAATCCTAATTTATTTGCGTTTGCCTGTGTTTTTTACGCCACTGCTTTTATCGGGATGGTTTCTTTTCTTAGTTATGCTGCTTATGAGAATTATGGTTCTAATTTACTGAGTAGGGAGCCACCAACTAGTAACGAGACGACAAATCTTAACAATAACGATACTGCAGACGACGACGATTCAAAAGGCCTTAACCCTGGTTAACAGTTGCCGATGTATATCTTGATACTTCTACTATCTTGATACTTCTACTATCTTGATACTTCTACTATCTTGATAGTTTTACTATTTTGTGACTTTTACTATTTTGTGACTTTATATTTTATCACCTATTTTTATTAAATCAATTAATCATTGTTTTAATTTAACTTTTTTTACCAGAACCTGGTTTTTTTCTCTGGACTTTACTAACTTATTTACAGCTTTACAAGCAATTTCATTGACATTTTGCATATTAAATATTGTTGTTAACTTTTACAACTAGGTAGTAGTAGTAATAGCAGTACTACTATTAGTACTACTTTTACAACTAGGTAGTAGTAGTAATAGCAGTACTACTATTAGTGTAGTGTAGTATTATGTAAGCAGTAGTCGTAGTAGTAGTAGTGGTGGTGGTAGTAGTAGTAGTAGTAGTAAAATAGTAGTAGTAGTAGCAGTAGCAGCAGTAGTAGTAGCAGCAGTAGTAGTAGTACTAGTAGTAGTAGTAGTAGTAGTAGTGATAGTAGTAGTAGTGATAGTAGTAGTAGTGGTGGTGGTGATGGTGGTAGCAGCAGTAGTATTAGTGGCGGTAGTGACTGTAGTGTTATAGTAGTGGCCAGGAGTGTAGTATTATAGGTGTGGATTTTCTCAATGATAACATTCTGGCAACAATTTTAAGTTAAGAAATGTTATTGCAAGCATTTCTTAAATCTGGTTGCATTTTAAAGGTTCCCACCGAACTTATGTTATCGAGATTGTCTGGCTTGTCTAGTTGTTTAAATAAAGCTTTAGACTGTTTAATGTTTTTTGTCTTATATTTATAAAATCTGTTAAAGAATGGTCAAGTTGGTTAAGTATTTGGTGATTTTAGAGCTTTTTTTTCATTGAACTAGTAGGCGGGAGCCTGGTTCAAATGCAGAGCTTATCTCATCTATCGCGATTCCGGTACTAAATTCAAAATAGTTAACAAATTGTGAGATGAAGAATTGTTGAAATTAATAAAAAAAAATAATTTGAAAACCAAAAATAAAAATAACTACTTTATGATTTTTTTTATGAGCCACCACCATGTTTTCTCACATAACTTATTGAGGTATTAATCTACAATCTCAAAGACAGACACACAGACAAACACACACGCCACACATAGACGACACACACACACAGAGATAGACAAACACACACACATTTTTTGTTATCTTACGATTGTTATCAATTTGAAGTTTTTTGGATTTGAAGCCAAACTATTTTAATACATTTTGATCATTGTCAGTCTTTAGAAGTTAGTAGTTGGTAGTTCAAGTTAACGTCACATTATTACAGTCTATAATTGCAGATAGCTTATATAGCTTTGCCTTTGGTTTTTCTTAAAGCTTATGGCAAAATTTTCAGCCAAAAATTTCAACTTTTCAGACATCCATCCTTTATGTTTAATGGCAGCCAGTAGTTAAGAACAAAATCACTGTTTCAAACATAATAAAAAATGAACATGTACACACATCACACACACCACACACACACACAACACACACACACACAAACAAACACCTACAGGTGTACAATGTGTTTAGTTTGGTTTTATACGTTATATAAATTTGTGTGTGCATGTGGGAATATATATTTAATTATTAACTACACAGTCTAAATAACATTTCGTTCAACTTTCCTTTCAATTTCGTGCTAATTTTAATATTTTTACCCTAAAAATTAATCTAGTTTTAATAAAAACTTTCTTTTTATTAAGAAAAAAATAATTTTTCTTAGAAAACACTTTAAAGTTTTTGTCAAATCATTTGTGAGTTTAGTAGAAACTGTTTCTGACTTTGCTACGTTGCTAAAAAAAGGTGATTTTTTACTTTTTAGATCGATATAAATTGGGTTATCTTTGAAATTAATTTCGTAAGAGTCATCCATTCCAATAAAATCAGGATTATATTGTCTGAATTTTTTAATGATGTAGTGATAAATTGGGTGGTGTAATGTTTATAACTCCCGGCCCTGCTGGTGCAAAACGGGATTCGGAAGCAAAGATATCCCCGCATATCACATGCAATGTGTGTGTGGCGCGTTATTTAACGTTATGTATCTGTCGTTTGCTGATATCTTGAAAAAAAAACAATTAAGAAATCAATATAAATTAAATATATTAATTTTTCTGACGGTTTAGACTGAATTTTATAACAACGATAAAATTCTCAAAAATAGCATTCAATCAATTCATATAACAGAAAGAACTTCAGTTACCACACAGCACCGAACCGATGGCTGAGAACAAATACTGGGCCCTCTACCTCGAGCCATCCAAAGATAATTTCCTGGCAGATTGGAGAAATATTATTGTATCGCCATTGCTATTAGGTCTCAAACCAGTCGCTATAGAGAAATTGAAACTAGACAGTATGCCAGGTAGGTTGAGGCAGATACTGGAAGAGGAAACTGATATCGTAGCTGTACAAGAAATACTTGCAGCTGATCGTGAAAGTGAAGAGGAGAGAAGAAAGAACCTCAGCAAGGAGGAAGAAGCCCGACGACGACGACGACAAATTCTTACGGAAAGGGAACAGGGATGTTGTGACCTTTCTGGTGTTTTTGGTTTTTGTTGGGTGTGTTCTTCACGGTATGCTCTATCCATGATAATTGCAGCTGGGATCGGGGCATATTGCATCAAAAATCGTGAACATTTGAAGTTCTTTTAGCATATTACAATATCTGTCTACAGAAGACTTTTTTCAATTTTTTTTTCAAAAGTTTCTTCGCAATGATTTATAAATTATTTATTTTTGGTAACCAGTTGTGACGTAGATGTTGTCTATGCATTTTAAACTATAAGACTTGGTTTTATTCCATTTCGGTTGCATAGTTTCTTTTTTTCCTGGCTTAGTTGTTCTGTGGTATTTCAACATATCATTGTAAACAACAGGCTTTTAATGTCATTTTAATGTCATTTCATCGCATTACCTTGCATACATAAACGTAAACTACATGTTTTTAATGTCATTGAACGTTCTTTAATGTAATTACACGTGTATTACATTCATACGCATGCTATATTCATACGAGGTATTGATTTTAAATGAAATTTTTACAGGTTATTGTATGAAAGTAGTCAGATATTGTTCTTATCCAGATGTAGGAAGAGTTTTTCATCAATTATAAATAACTTTTTGACTATTTCTAGGAGCAAATTCAAGTAAACAAATTTAATACTGACTGTTTCTCGTTAATTTCGGAGTTTGGTTTCAGTTGTTTAATTAGCAGTAACTGTAGCAAAAGTCTATTAGAAAAAGTAGTAGCAACTTATTGAAAGATTTAAAGTCATAAAAATATTACTAAATAGAAGGAGAAGAAAATTTTATTTCGCAAAAAGCTGGGAGACCAATCTTATGAATGTTTTAGTAACACTAATTTAAGTTCTTCTTTCCCGTGCCTCATCCATTAATGACATTGGCGACCATCGACCTCCACAAAACCCGATCTTTAACAATTTATAGTAGTTGAAATGTGGCGATATTCACCAAGTAACACAAGAACTTCACGAATGTAGTAATTTAAGTAATAGCTTAAAATAGTAGTACTAGCAGTAACTGGCGATTTTTTTATAATTTCTAAATTTTTTGACACCCCCATCAAGCTCCACCTTGCTGCCCATCAAGTTTTCTGGATTCACCGGCCTATGGATATGATTAAAAGAAGTAGCACAGTCAATTGAAATTGCGAAAATAGTAAAGTTATATAAGTATTTGCATTAGTATTAGTAGAATAACCAGTATTAACATTGTTTGTAGTGGTATTTAGCATTTTGAAAAAGTAAAATGTTGAATTTTGAAAAGATTCTTTATTGTAGAGACCGGATGCGTTATAAATACGTTGATAATAATAATATTACATATTAATTAACCATTAAAAACGTTTCATTTTATATTGAAATTACACTTTAGCCTCTTTAATTTTCACAACCACTAAACACACACTATAAAAAAAATTGATTTTTTTTTCTCAAAAATTTTTTACCAATAATTAATCGCCTCTCCTTAACACACACACACACACACACACAACACACACACACACACACACCACACACACACACACACACACAACACACACACCACACACACACACACACACACACACACACACACACACACGGACACTTATACACATACATACATATATACACATATATTAGTCTATGTGCAAACAGTTTTACCTCGTTAAATTAATCTAGAACTGAAACATTACCAATTTTTGATTTTTTAAAATATTCGTATATAATAATTTTTATCAATTTCAAATTAGCACCTGTTTTGAGGAAGCTAATTTTAACGAAATTTAGTTTGAAAGCCAGTTTTAAATCTTTTAACGTTGACTATGTTACGAAAATAGTGAGTTTATTTCAGTTAGTAATTTTTATGATTTATCATTAATAGAAAGTTATTAGGATTGATTCTATCTAGGGTAAAATTTTCAATCATTCTTATTATTTCTATATTATATATAAACAATTTATTATTGAATTAATTATTGATAATAATATAAAATGATTAAGTATTTTTGAAAAATAAACTCAATCGCATTACATGTTACACAATTTATAATAAGAGTTGAATTTGCATACAAATGACAACTTTTGAATAGAAAGAAATGCTGTTTTCCCACATTCTTTAGCCTCTTGGCAGTGTTATTCAGATGTAGCGTTATTAAAGAACACACGCAACACACTCACAGCTGAACGCCTGACAATCCTAGCATTCGAACTCAGTCACAGGTCTTTGTTGTGTTGATCTGACTTGCTTTATTACTAATAATAAATTTCATTGAAACATTTCCAGATTTAGACTTCGAAATGTCGAACAGCAGCGAATATATACCATTGCAATCTCTCAGATCAAGTTCTGATGCAAACACCACCGCCAGTTCAACGATAACGAGTGTCAGAGCCGCATTCTTTAGCAGCGTTTTTATTCCAACTACCACTGAAACCGCTTTTACTACAGCTAGATTTGCAGATAGATCTACATATGTTTGGCCAAATACCATAACACCAGAGTATTCGTCTAGCATAATTTCTTCTGTTAAGGTGACTAGTCCACCAACAACTGACGGTATGTCTGGTTCAGCTACGGCTGATAACGTGCCTAATTTGGTTACATCTGAAGGCCCGTCTAGCTCAACTACAGTTGAAGACATGTCCAATTTAGCTAGAATTAACCTTCCCAATTTTCCTGATAGCAGGCGTGAAAGTCATATGTTAATAAGTTATTCGCCTCCATCTTCTGGAATGCTTTCGGAACCAAGAGTCCAAATATTCAATGGGGAAAGTAGCCTAATTATAAAACCTCAACCCATGGACCCACACACAGCCGCATTTTTGAATATTACCAGAAATGAAAGATTTTTTGAAATCGTCTATCCTAACGCTTCAACAGTTGCTACGCTTCCTGCCAGCGATATATCTACTCAGTCTACTACACCTACCACTGCTGCCGTGTCCACTACAGGCGTTACTGCTGCTACGTCTTCAACTGCTACTGCTACAACTCTTGCCCCATCTACAACAATTACTACCCAGACTTCACGTAGTTGTGATATGGCCACAAGTCACGTGCTTACTAATCGTCCAAGAGTTCCTTACGGGTACCCGTTAGACTCAGTAACGTTTTCAAATGAGCGGAGAGATGACGGAAGCGGTGTGGACGTATTTCAATTATGGCCGACACCAGTGCATTCATCAGCGCTTCATTCGATTCTGCAGGAAGAGATAGAAAAGGAGACGAGTCCGAGGATGTTGCGAAGGTTTCATGTTAGGAGTCCAACACTTAGATCTCGTTTGGGCTGTGAAAACTTCCAAATTGTGACAGATATAAGCTTTGAAGAGATGCCTGAAGAGGAAACTGTACTAACTTGTGCAGATCGATTTAAGAAGTTGAAGAATATTATTTATCCTATGGCACTAACTCTTGCGATCATTATCTTAACTTCAATGCTGTCATTAGCCATAACAAGTTTAATAGCCGATCAAAGATTTTCCAGCTTGCCAACATATGAGAATTTAACTGACAACGTCAAGATGCTATTAACCTTCTTTAAAACCCAATCCACTGCCAAAATGCCGCTCTCAACCTTTTTGAAACACACAGACGTCGACAAAAACCTGGCCAAATATTTTTCAAATCTATTTAGGAGTTATGAGTTTCAGTTTTACTATAATCACCTGTTGAGTTACGTTGACGAAGATTATAGCTATTGAGTGGGATGTTAGTTATTTATTACATAGGAGTGTTTCATCATTTTAACTTTATCAAATTTTATCAAAAATCTTGTCTTTAATGTGTTAGTAAAATAACCTTTTATGTAAGTTCTAAGTAACGTTTAATAGTTTATTATTATGAACTGTATTTTTTTGTACAATGTAAATAAGACTCCGATTGATTGGTTGATTGTATGTGAATGAAAGAATGAATAAATGAATGACTGAAATGGTGATTGTGAATGAATGTGAATGGATGTGAATGAATGGATGAATTAATTTCAATTACTTATAATTAAATTGTGAAATCTGTATTTATTGTATTAATTTGACAAAGGTGCAATTGTTTTGTACTCGATTTACTGGAGACAAAAATTTAAAAAAAATTTTGGATTTAATGTATTTATATATATGTGTGTGTGTGATTGTGTGAACCGATAACTCATTGTGTGTGTGTGTGTGTGCGTGTGTGCGTGTGTGTGTGTTTGTGAGTAGGTATACTGTTGTATATATTTTAGATACCATTTGATTAATGTGATTCATTTGAGAATGTTTTAACTGTTTTATAAGATGAGGCTTATCCTTATACAATTCATTTTAACTTATAGAGACTAAAGATGTTCATTCTTACAAATATTTTTAGCTTATAATGTTGGTTGAGTAAAATTTAATCTTTTGAACAGGTGAAATGAATTTTTTTGACGGTTTCAACCTCTTTTTCCTAGAAACATTTAATTTATTTTACTTTGGTTTGAGCAAATGATTAATTAACTTTATTTAGAAAAATTTTTGCAATGAATCTCTACATGCAAATAAGATTTGCTTACATATTTTAAATGTAAATTATTTAAATTAATGCGTTTGAAAATTGAAAAAAACGAGAAAAAAATAACTTATTGATAAATTTCAACCGTTTAACAACATGTATTTTAATGTCTTAATATAGAGTTTTGTTTTGGAACGCAGTTATTACACGTCTAAGTGTATTTCATAATATTTTGAAATGAATATTGTCTTTTTGAGTATAATTTAATATGTAAATAGATAATCGTACAATTCCATTGGTTTAATGATATATTGATGTAGATAATTTGATATCTATTCTAAATGTTATACATTAATTGAAATTGAATAAAATTCTTAACGCTGATCATTAACATTACATATTTTGAAAAATATTTTTGCCTAATAAATGTCTTTTGACAACTAAACTTCGAGGTTGAAGTTTAGGTCAAGTAGTATAGTTCAATTCTCATGTTTAATAATTCCGTGTGGTTATAAGGTGGAATACAAGGTTTAAATGATCTTAGAAGGGAAAATAGAGCGCGTGTGTGTGTATGTGTTTGTTTGTGTGTGAGTGTGTGTGTGAGTGTGTGTGTGTGTGAGTGTGGTGTGTGAGTGTGGTGTGTGTGTGGTGCTCTGGCTAATCTAGAGTGAGCCAAAAAGTCATGACTCTACCCGCCATCATCACCTCATCAAAAATTCAGCCGACATTCATTGTTAAACTGCCATTTTCGGTAAGATACTTATAAAATACGCCTATAAATGCACTGTTTCAAAAAGCAAAAACTGACAAAAATTTCTGCGGCGGGTAGGCAAAAGGAAAAAATTTGTAAATTTTTCAGATTTAAGTTCCCCCGATTGATAAAATAGTGAGGATCAGCCCTTGGTGTGGTGTTGGTATGGTGTGTGTTTGTGTATGTATGTGTGTGCGTGTGTGTGTGTGTGTGTGTATAAAAAATATACTTAAATAATTAAAAGCTGGAATAATTTGAATTTTTTTTTTTTTTCAAAAATTCATTCATGACTATCCTATCAATGATATCATTGGTGCATAAGTAACGCTAAGCACATGTGTTTATGAAACGTAAACACATATTATTATGCCTATGTTTTCACAAACACATAACACACATATAGATATCATTATGATATATATCATATATCAAAATTTGGATTTAGGTTACCATAAGAAGGTATATTGATTCTAACAATGTTAGATTTATAGCGTTAAGTTTATTGGCTTTTAAATCTAAAAATAGTTTATTATAATAAATAGAAGATATAATTATAAAAACTTGTCGAATTAATTTTTTAAATAAAGATTATTTTAGAAATAAAAAGGTTTTAAATTGATTTTTAGCTTTTATATTCATTTTGAACTTTGCTCCTGCTGAAAAAAGGTGATTTTGTTTTTGAACTCATTCAGTATAGAGTAAAATTTGTGGTAGTCTTGAAAAATAAGTTAATTAATTTCAAATTAATTAACTTGCTAATAAATAAAAGAAATATTTTAATTTCTGAACACTATTGATAAAATGAAGTAATAATTAAAAATATTAATATAATAAAATATAATTTCTCAGAAGAACTCTGGCCAATGGCTTCCCAGAAAAGACAAGCGGAAATTGAAATGAAAATGATGAACACCCCAAAAGCAGAAGATAAAGCTCAAAAACAGGCCACAACCACATCCAAAACTGCTGCTGCTGTAGCTGCAAAACGGGCTGCGAAAAAAGATTGCAGCGACAATGACGACGAAGGCGAAAAAACTCCACTAGAAACCACATCCATGATGAAAGCAAAACGCCCCTCTGATTTGAAATTCAATCCCCCAGCCCCGTCCTCAAGACCAGCAACAGCGGCCAAACAGAGTGGTAGAGGTGGCAGACGGAATCAGACATCCCCGGTAGAATCTGTGGAGTTGGATAGTTTTAGGATTCAGCGGCTGACTCCTCCCCCTCCTCCTTATGAGAGATCCGTGTGGGATATTATCTGCAAATGTTTGGCAGACTATCAAGGAGTCTTTGGAGCTCTGTTTGCAGTTACATTCATAGGAATAATTATTGTCTGTGTGTTTTTTTTTGGCGAGTTAATATCCAAGATGGAAACGGATTTTAACAGACAGAATGCTGAGATGGTGGAAAATATTACAAGAGTCGAGAAGAAATTAGACTACACGTTAATGACCATGTATTCTCAAACGACTACTACCACTACTAACCCTGATAACATGACTGAATATTATTTTTTTCACAGTGGGTGAGTTTGAGTTTAGGAATTGAACTAAAGTACCTGATTATGAATGCATACATGAGAGTGTGTGGAGTGTGTATGTGGAGTGTATGTGTGTCTCTTTGCGTTTGCATATGTGTGTGTGTGTGTGTTTCTCTGTGTGTGAATGTGTGTTTGAAAGATTGAAAGATGTGAAATATAAACGACGCTTGATTTAATGTTATTACTAATCGGTGTTAGTTTAATAACAGTTTGAGAACATATTGAAAATATGGAATGAAGTGTTTGTTTGTTTGTGTGAGTTTGTTTGTGTGTGTGTGTGCGTGCGTTTGTATGTGTGTGTGCGAATGCAACGTGCAAATGTTAGTGATATTATTATCTGATTTTATGAAGCATCGTGATTTTAATTATATTTTCAATGAAGTAACAGGAGAAAAAAAGAAATATTCATCGAGTTTTTAAAAATTTGATTTTATTTTATACAGTTTTTTACTATTAAACGATTTAAATTTTTCATATTTAGATGCATTTTACTTGAAAAAATGAAGGAATTCATATAATAAGCGTTTTACTCACCTTGATTTTTCCCTTTTTCAGTATTTTAGTATTTTTTAAGAAAGTTAAATTATTCTTTTCTATGGCTGACTCAAATTTTTTCAACTATTTAACAATAAGTATTTATACCAACCATTTGTAATTCGCCAGGCAATCCAAACATACATACATATTTTAGAGTATTATTATTATTATTATTAATATTATTATTATTATTACTATTATTATTTTTATTATTTATTGCAATAATTATCAAACTAACAAAATCTTTTTTTTCCAAATTTCAAAATAATTCAAGGTGAAAAAAATTTAACCCCCTCTAAAATCACAAGCGTAGCCAAGCAGCGGTGACTTTAGACTCCGTTATAAGACGCCAGAACATGTGAATACTAATAAGAAAAATATTATTAATAATAATAGATTATTAAAATAATTATATTTATTATTATTATTATTATTATTATGACTGTTTTTTATGCATATTGAAGTGAGATTAATGAAACACGCACATAAAGTAATTGTTTCAAAGTAAAAATAATTATAGAGGTAATAATAATAATAGTAATAATAATAAAAAAAGGAGAAGAAGATGGAAAAGAAGAAGAGAAAGAAGAATTATTTTAATAATAATATAAACAACAACAGCATTGTTGGTTAATAATTCAGAACGACTAAACAAGAGCAAAATTAAAAATCGTCTCCTCCTATTGGCCGTTTAGTTTTATGACGTCATTAATTAATATTGATTTTTTGTTTTCTCTCTCTTCTGTTTCTCTCTTTCTCTCTCTCTTTCTTTCTCTCTCTCTCTCTCTTTTCCTCTAATGGTTTTTTGTATTATTACTATTACTTTTTATTTGGTAGTAAAATATCTCATTAATATGATGAAAATATTAATCAAATCACAGATTCGTGCTGATAGTAATAATATTAACAATAATAAGAATAATAATAAAGATGATGATGGTGATGGTGGTGGCAATGATGATGGTGGTGATGATGACGATGATGATGACGATGATGGTGACGATGATGATGATGGTGATGATGACGATGATGATGATGGTGATGATAACGATGATGATGATGGTGATGGTGACGATGATGATGACGATGATGATGACGATGATGATGACGATGACGATGATGATGATGATGATGATGATGGTGATGATAACGATGATGATGACGATGATGTGACGA
>NW_008704829.1:812328-817102 GCF_000326865.2 Helobdella robusta
AAGATAAAGAGAGAGAGAGAGAATCAAAGAAACAGAGAGAGAGAGAGAGAGAGTCGATGAAGATGACGATGAAGATGACGATGAAGATGACGATGAAGATGACGATGAAGATGATGATGAAGATGACGATGAAGATGACGATGATGAAATCAAGGGTGAAAAAGTACATAAACGAAGTTATTTTCGTTATCTCGGAGTGTTATGCATAAGGAAGTGCTAATAAACCAGACACCTGTATTAAACTCAGCTAATTATAAACACTTGTTTACAAAGTAGATACACACATACAAGCACACGCACGTACATTCACGCACACACACGCACACACACACATACATAAACATACAAAAATAAAATCCAGTAGAATTGAATCGATTTGAACCTTACCTTATCACACAATCAACCAGTTGAGTCGAAGCCCCGCATACCATTTCAACGGTTGGACTGAAAAATTTTGATTAAAATTGTGGTCAGATTGATGAAATTTTATATTTAGAATATTTCGTAGTGTGTGTGCTTGTTTGTGTGTGTGTGGGTTTTTGTGGGTGTGTGTGGGTGTATGTGTGTGTGCGTGTGCCAAAAAAAAAATAACCACAAAATGGCTAAGAGCCAATGCAAACAAGTGTATGTGAGTGTTCGTTCATAATAAGAAAAGGTCTAATTATAATGTGTGTGTATGCGTGTGCGTGTGTGTGTGTGTGTGCGTGCGTGTGTGAGTGTGTGTGTGTGCGTGTGTGAGTGTGTGTGTGAATGTAGAAGTGTGTGTGTGTGTCTACTTGCGATTATTTCATTATATAGCAAGCCTTCTAACTAAACACAAATCAGAATCATCTTAATAGAGTTTTTTTGTGTGCTTAGCCATAAACAACGGACGGAGCCAAATTTTTTAGAGCAAATGCTAGTAGCAAAAACAATGAACACCAAGCAAAACATTTTCCTATTAACACAAACGCTACACAACATACACATACATACAAACAAACAAAGAATCTGGTATTGGAGCAATGTCATCTGGTAAGCCACAAGACTCAGTTTTGGGATCTATTCTGTTTGTACTGTAAACTGCTGAAGAATATGAAGTGATAGAGTCCTTTGGATTTTTATCAAACAATCATACATACATACATACATACATACAAAAAACAAACACACATACATACACACATAAACAGACACATACATACAAACAAACACACAAACATACATGTAAACATACATGCACGTCATGACATCCTTCTATTAACACCAACATTACTGTTGTATGTATTTAATATGAATGATCACTTCAAAATTGTTGATTTAGCAAATCCCACGATACTCTTATTTAACAAAAATGTATCTATGTATGTTTGTATGTATGTATGTGTATGTGTGTGTGTATGTATGTATGTATGTATGTATGTATGTATGTATGTATGTATGTATGTATGTATGTATGTATGTATGTATGTATGTATGTATGTATGTGTGTGTGTATGAATGTAGGTAGGTAGGTAAGTATGTTTATTTTAATGTAACAAAAATAAAACCATCTATCAGCTCTGATGCATGCAATAATACATCTGTTAACTTTATACAGAGCTTCTACACAAGTGCAAGAGGTGTTGCTGGTTGTTCAGTGTACAGCTTTTTGAAGGATTTAGGTTTGGCAGGTAAAAAGACGATCGAGTTGTTTGAAGAACATAGGACATACAGCCAAACAAGCTTCTCACTGAAGATGGTTATGTCGGAAGAAAAAGGAATGCGAGTTTAAATAGTTAACAGACGAGCTCGTTTGCACGTAAGGCTTCCCATTACTCAACACTCCCAGATTCGGCTTAGCGTCTTACTTGGCTCGTCGATGTAACTCATATCGTAATATGTTCATATGTGAACTGTCTGGCACTACTACACAATTTTTCAGTATGAAAGGAGGTGATTTCAAAGCGAGGCAAATTGTTTGTTCAGCAAGAGACATCCAACTGATCTCTGCATGTGGCCCTGTTTCTCGAGAGTGTTAGGAAGCTAAAGGGCCGAAAGACTCGTTGAAGCAAACTCTTCCTCTGAAGACTCTGGCTGAACGCTCGTTATGTTCGAGTTTCTACATAAACAATCTCAATTATTCTTCAAAAATGTAATTCTTTTTGTATTTTAGATGGAGCTTTAAAACACCTGTCTGTGTGATGCCACCAACAAACACTAAGATTGAACCTAGAAAAGATTATGGCTCCATCGTAGTTTTAAATCAAATCAAAAATGGCTTCATACATACAAACATACATACACACATACATACATACATACATACATACATACATACATACATACATACATACATACATACATACATACATACATACATACATACATACATACATACATACATACATACATACATACATACATACATACATACATACATACATACATACATACATCGTATATAACCATATGCAGAAGTTTGATCTAGCGATGTTAGGCTGCAGCATGGTTTCCAGTTTAATTTTTTTTAAATTATACTTTTCTGTTAATATTTTTCTTTAAATTCAATTTTAATTAATATAAATAACTATAATTATTATGAGTGAATAAATGAATGAATGAATACATAAATGAATGATTGAATGAATGAATACATGATTGAAAGATTAACTGAACGAATGGATACATAATTTCGTTTCGTTTCGTTTCGTTTCGTTTGTTAGACTTCAAAGTTAATACCGTTAAAGTAGCTGGAATTTCGAGATGTTCTTTACTTATTGGCAATTGTAAACATCAACTAATCCTCAATTAATTATTTCATTCATTAATTTACTCATTCATTCATTTATCATTCGTTCATTCATTCGTTCGTTCATTCGTTCATTCATTCATTCATTAACCCATTCATTCATCCATTCATTCTTCTATCAGTAATCAACACAACAACATCAACAATGCTATTTATTCACAACGACGTTTAGGAACAAACAACAACAACTACTACAACAACAACAACATCAACAATCACATCAACAACATCTGTCACTAAACTCTAATTTATTCGGCAACTCAATTGAAAATGATCTCAAAATTTTCAGAAATACTTGCACCAAAAACAACAACAGCATCTAAAAATGCATTTGCAACAACAACAGCAACAACAACAACAACAGCAACAACAACAGCAGCAGCAACAACAACAGCAACAGCAACAACAATTGCATCAATAATGTCAACAAAAAAATCCCTTACAAAACTATGATAATTCATTCTTCATCTAAGGAGAATATGATCTCATTAACTTCAGAAATGCTAACATTAACACCAAAATAGTTAAATACATCTTAGCGTATTAAAAACAACAAAAACAACAACATCATCAACGACAACAACGACAACAACAAAAACAACAACAAAAACAACAACAAAATCTCAAATTAACCTGAATTCTCCATTCTCCAAAAACCCAAGCAAAATGATCTCAACATTAACAGAGAATATCACAACAATAGTGGCGACATTAACGACCACAAACGCCACGACGACAAACGCCACAATGTTAGCAGCAGCCGCAAAAGCATCAACAGCAACAACTTTTCACAGTGCGGTCGTCTGGCTATGGCTGCTCGGCGGTCCGATCGTTTTTGTCGTCGGGATCTGCGGAAACATTTTCGTTCTTTTGGTGATGACTAAAAGACACATGGGTGGTATGTTTGATGAAGTTTTATTGTTGTCATTGTTGTTGTTGGTGGTGGTGGTAGTGGAGTTTTTGATGTTTTTGCTGTTTTTGTTGTTGTTGTTGTTGATGATGTTATTGTTGCTGCTGCAGTTGTTGTTGTTGGGGGTGGTGGTGTTTTTGCTGTTTTTGATGTTGTTGTTGTTGTTGATGTTATTGTTACTGCTGATGTTGTTGTTGTTGGTGGTGGTGGTTGTTATACGTTAACACGTACACACACACCTACACATACATACAAACACGTACACACATACATACAAACACGTACACACACACATACATATAATTTCTAACAACGTAAACTCTTCTCAAGAAATATTGCACATCATATAGGCTCATAAAATATGATAGTGGGGAAATAATTAAAATAATAATAATAACATAATAATAATAATTATTATTATTATAATTATAATGACTCATAAAATATGATAGTGGGGAAATAATTAAAATAATAATAATAACATAATAATAATAATAATTATTATTATTATTATTATTATAATTATAATGAAATTATTATTATTATAATTATAATGAAGAAGAAAAAAATTACGACATAAATAAATGAAAATCTTCATTAATTTGGTAAAAATACTTCAATAAACTTGATTTACAACACATGGAAAGAAAGGATAGCATGTTTGTTTGTATGTTTGTTTGTTTGTATGTATGTTTGCTGGTATGTATGTTTGTTTGTATGTATGTTTGCTTGTATGTATGTTTGTTTGTTTGTATGCATGTTTGTTTGTATGTATGTTTATTGGTATGTATTTATGTATGGATGTTTGACAGCCCATCATCACAATCATCATCATCGTCATCGTCGTCAACAATCATATTTATCTTCGTACTCTTCAGATTTTTTATCCAGAAAATAATGAAACGAGACGAAATGAAAAAAATTCCGAAACGAAACTACGGTAGCATAAAACAAATTCTGGAAAAAATCGAAATGCATATGCATGCATGCATGAATTTAGAGAACATTTTAATGCGAATGTAAACACTTCTCTGCACTACTACTACTACTACTACTACTACTACTACTACTACTACTACTACTACTACTACTAC
>NW_008704829.1:817986-832928 GCF_000326865.2 Helobdella robusta
AGCAGACATGCTTCTAGAAGTTCAATAACGTGTTACTCATAAACANACAAACACACAACAGACAGACAGACACACACACACAAACACCACACAAACACACACACACACACATACATACACCTGTACATACACACATATATTCAATGACACAATTCACACACACAAAAATCGTGGGATCGACAGATAAACACACACACACACAAACACACACACACAAAAACACAAACACACAAACACACACACAAACACACACACACAAACACACACACAAACACACAGAGATCGCAGGACAAAAACAAATTTAAACACAACTCAAGTGGCAATCATTCGTTTAGGCGTAGCGATGTACCAAGGTAAACATACATACACACATACATACATTCACACACACACACACACCTACATACAAACACGTACACACATACATATACATACAAACGGTTAAACACACCTACTTACACATTTTGTATACATAAATGGAAAGCACAATACACTGTGATGTAAACCTATACAGACTTTTCATGTATACATACAAACACATACATACAAACATACAGTTTTACATACACACACACACACACACACACACACACATACACAAAAAGTCTTACAGGTGCCCTTTTAGAAATGACTTCAGAGACGAAAACATTCTCATTACATACAATCTTCACGTTTTAAACATCAAATATTAAAAATAAAACTTGACAAATTTATTTAATTATCTCAATTTAATGATAATTTATTCTATTTATATATATAAATATATTTATATATTTATTCATTTATTTAGTATATTTATCGGAAAAAAAAGAAATCACACAAAATAACAGAGAATAAACAAATTGAAGAGTTAGAAGCAAAAATATTAAGCCTGCGTAAGAGAAAGCTTGCTTTGATGGTAAGAAATATTGTTAAAAATAATATCAATCCTGAAATAAATTATATGCGTAAATGTGTGCATATGCGTGTGTGTGTGTGTGCGTGTGTGTATGTATGTGTGTGTGTGTATGTGTGTTCGTGTGTGTGTGTGTACCAGTTTGTCTGTTTGCCCGTCTGTTTGTCTTCTGCGCTTGTATGTGTCATGAATAACTCTAGTAAAATATAATTGTGATTCTGAAATAAACTATAAAGATTAGTGTCGAATGTGTTTGTGTGGTTTGTGTGTTTGTTTGTTTGTGTGTATATATATATATATATATATATATATATATATATATATGTTGGCAATAAAAATATATATATATATATATATGTCTGTGTGTGTGTTGTGTGTGTGTGTGGTGTCTGTGTGTGTGGTGTCTGTGTGTGTGTGTGTGTGTGTGTGTGTGTGTGTGTGTGTGTGTGTGTGTGTGTGTGTGTGTGTGTGTCTGTGTGTGTGTGTATTTACAAACTGTTATCACAAACTAGAGGTGATACAAACAATCATTCATCCCATCAGATAGCTGATTGGAATCTATCAACATTTTTTTTTTCCCTTATTTTGTACGCTCTGGGGTCGGAACGAGCAGAATGTAATCTAAACTCTGTAGAAATGTCATTATCTTTTATTGCTAGAAGAATTACTCTGTACTAAATTTTCATGGTATACATACGAATTAGTTAATTTTGGAGAATTTTTTCTAAGATTTTCAATTATTTTTCAGTTTGTAATATTTAAAAATGAAATTGAAATGTGCTGAAAGTAGACCGAATGAACGCTGAACAATAGTTTAATGGTTAAGGTGTCGGGGCCCTGATGTTGAAGGGACCGTGTTCGAATGCAAAGAGATCCCCGACTATCACATACATAACGTGTGTGATGTGTTTAATCCCGTGCGTGTGTGTGTGCGTGTTAGTGTGCGTGTGTGTGTGCGTGTGTGTTATTTTTGTTGATGATACATACTTATGAGCAATAAACATTTTTATAACTATTAAGAAGTATTCATGGTAGTTACAAAAAAGGGGTAGGTTATAAATATTCTTTTCAATTCAACTCGTATCATCATCATCATCATCAACAGCAATCATCATCAACGACAACAACAACATTTTCGTCATCATCATCGTCATTAACATCAACATCAACAACAACATCATCATCAACAGCAACAACAACATCTTCGTCATCATCATCATTATCGTCATCAACAACAACATCATTGTTAATCAACGCCAATAAACCTTGAGAAGCAAAAACAACATTATCCTGCCCGTATAAATCACGTTTGCAAGCAATCATACATACAAACATACATACATACAAACAAACATACATACATACAAACATACATACATACAAACATACAAACATACATGCAAGTCCTAAATTTATTGCAACCTACACGACGTATTTTGAGCGTTAAGCAAACTGTATGTATTCTATTTATGACATGACGACCAAACCATTGATAATAATTTTTAATATAAATATTTGTATGTGCGTGTGCATGTGTGCTTTTGTTTCTTTTCCTCTCTCTCTTCCTTTCTTTCTCTTTCTTTCTCTCTTTTTCTCTCTTTTTCTCACTCTTTCTTTCTCTCACTTTCTCTCTTCTCTTACTTCCCATTTTTCTATCTCTTTCTCTTTTCTCTCTCTCTCTCTATTTTCTTCTTCTTTTTACTTTCACTTTTTCTGTCTTTCCTCTCTCTCTCTCTCTCTCTCTCTCTCTCTCTCTCTCTTTGTTTGTTTTCTCATTTGTTCATTCTTTCATTCGTTTGTTCATTCACTCACTCCTATAACTACATTTAAAAATAATATCTTCATAATTGAATAATATTATCAGGTTGTATTTACTTTTTTCATTTGGCCTCTGCATCATCATGAGCAATGTATCAAATCAACATCAGCATACATTGCTTACTTGTACTACACATAAAATTGTGTGTGCGTGTGTGTGTAAAAATGTGTGTAAATTTGTGTGTGTGTGTAAATGTGTGTGTGTGTATGAGTGTGTATGTGTGTGTGTTTCTGTGTGTTAGCTTGTTTTAATATAGGCCAAAGATTTCTCGAGTTATAAGGTGTAGTTTATTTGGTTAGTCTGTTGGCAATATCAAATAGCACATGCTTTTTAACAACATTACTAAGACTACTACTACTACTGCTGCTACTCTACTACTACTACTACTACTACTTCTACTACTACTACTACTGCTACTAATACTACTGCTGCTACTACTACTACTACTACTACTACTACTACTACTACTACTACTACTACTACTGCTACTAATAATGAAGCTGCTGCTACTACTACTATTACTACTACTGCTACTAATAATGAAGCTGCTACTACTACTACTACTAATGCTGAAGCTGCTGTCGCTACCACACCATCAACAACAACTACTACGACTACCGCCACACAGGTACTTCCACGTGCATACATCTCACGACCATGGCAGCCTCTGATCTACTGGTGATGTTGGTTGGGACGATTCCAGAGTGGTTCGAGTATTGTTTCAGAAAGAAATTTAAAGTAAAACAAAATTTTATCTGTTTTTATTTTAATTTCATTATTTTATTTCTTTTTCATTATTTTATTTCTTTTTCATTATTTTATTTCAATTTCATTATTTTATTTCAATTTCATTATTATTGACGTTGTTATTGTTTACAATAGGCCGATTCAAAACAACCTTGGTACCAGAAGCTGTGATAGCGGTAGTAGTAGTAGAAACAGCAATTTATTCATTCATTTGTTCGTTCGTTCGTTCGTTCATTCGTTTGTTCATTCATTTATTCACTCATCTATCCATACATTCATTCACTCATAAGTCTATAGCATAGATATAACATCAATCTATGATAACCATAACACCACACCACACAAATTAAAAATAGCTTCTGGTTATTTAGTAATAAAAACAACATTTTCAAAAAAAAAGAATTATTTGTTTATATTTCTGTAGATGAAAAACAAAAAAAATGAAAGATTTATATTAAATATTATTCATTTATTGATATGGACTTATAAAGATTTTCACTTCATAAATTTCTCTTATCAAGAATTCAGTCTTTGATAACAATGGCGAACACGTTTAGGCATTAACATAACAGGACATAACATTAACATAACATTACATAACATAGCATAACAAAGATTTTTGTCAAATAACAATTTTTTTGTTTTTCATTAGTATTTAATTGTTATTTAAATTATAAATTTCAAAAATTTCGAAATTTTGAGGAAATCGACCCAATAACGTGCAAGCTTGAGAAGTTCCTCTTTTACACATCCTGTGATGTCTCCATACTCGTTCTGGTGTTCTTCACCATCGATAGGTTTTTCATTTTTTACTCATTGTTTTAAATTTTAGCCCGAATTAATAAAGTTTTATATAATAAAATCATAAAAATTTTTATTTATTTTTATTCAGCATTCATGCCTCGACGATGTGCTGCTTTTTTATATAAATTTTTAAATTATATAATCCTCTTATATTAGTTTTTGAAAAGTTTATAAAAAAAAATATTTAAATCGAGTAAAATTTCAAAACTTCAATGATTCTATTAACTTTAAAATTGACTCAAATTGTGAGTTTCTGTAACATGCTGCAATTTTTAGTTAGCTACTTTAATCAATTAATTACATCAATCAATTAATTAATTTTAACTTAATTCAATTAATTTCCAACCCCATCAGATACATTGCAGTTTGTCATCCTCTAAGGCGAAAGTCAGTATGTACGGTGAGTCGGGCCAGGCTGTTGATATGCATCACATTCATCTTGATAGCCACAAAAAACCTCAACGTTTTTTGGACAAGAGGGCAAGACTACAAAAACCCTTCGAAAAAATGCGGCATAACTGACTTCAAGTACGAAGAGTTTGAGAAAAAAATCCGTGCCTGGATGGTTTTCGCCACAGTACACGCGCCGCCAGCCATCATCATCGTTTTCTGCAACAGTTTCATCATTAGAGCTCTCTACTCGCTGAATCAAAAAATTCCCAACAACTCATTCCACCTGCAGATGTCTCGATCTCTCGCTTCCGTCACTACCATACCGATCATTTCACAAGGAGGAGCTAGAGCTGGCAGTAAAGATTCATCACCCAGACTTCTTAGAAATGTCCTGTTAGGTGTTAAACCGAAACAGAAATCATATTCATGTGAAGACTTCCCAGAAAAAATGCTGAAAGAAAAAAGTCCCTACCTAAAGCGTAAAACCTTATCAAACCTCTCTCCCCATATAAACAGAAAACAATCGGAATTTCAAAAGGTTCCTCTGGTCTTGAACGCACCTGCAATAAACAATAGAGCCCTCGTACAGATGACGGCGATGTGTCTCAGTGCCAGTATAAGCTTTCTAGTTTTCTACACACCAACTTTGGTTTTCTACATCGGCCGAGACTGGTGGGAGAAGGAACCCTGGTACGACGGTGTCAAGAAACTAAACGTCTTCTTCATCTACGTACACCACTCCATCAATTTCATCCTCTACTGTATAGCAGGGCAACGATTTCGTAATGTGTTTGTTGACTTTTTTAAGAATTTAAAATCTAGGAAGAACGTTAAAACCATCCCGGCCAGGAGGTACAGCGATTGGAATGATTTCAGTAAAATTAACTCCACACCACCGGCTGAGAGGTTTAAAAAAGTTTACCTACAAAACATCAGCGAAGACCGCGTTTCAAGTTTTGTTCCAATGAACGGTGGCTACAGAAACGAGAAATTGAATCAAAAAATCGAACCGATCACTCCACAAAAATCAAATTAGACCATTATTTTCAAACAAAGCACGTCTCAAACAAATGTAATTAGACCGAGTGAAACGTACCGAGAATTCGTCTAGCAACTAAATAACTATTTGGACATTGTAGTAAAGAATTTTTTTTTAATGTTAAACGAATATAAACAACGGGTGTAATCTCAAAGCTGTCGCATTTTTTTGAATTTATTAAAGAAAAATTATTAATAATTAAATATATAAAATCAAATTATAATAAAAGTTATAAGACGTGTTCAATTATAACGAAATAATCAAAAAATAGTTTTCTACATTTTTAATAATAATTTCAAACAAAAATTTCTCATTTTGTCTTGTACACGTTTCTTGTAAATGCGAATGATTCAGTGTAACCTACTCTACAAAAATTATTATACAATATCGGAATGATAGAAATGATAGGATACTGAACGAAAAAGATGAAGAATCATAAACTGAGGAAAAATAAAACAAATAAAATAAATAAAAGCTCATAAATTGTTTAATAGCTCTACCGATGAACCTATGTTCTTGTTTCTTAACAGTTAGTACCCCGTTCATCATATAAAACTTTGAAAAGAATTCTAGGAAATGTATCTTTGTATGGAAAATTAGGTGTATAGGTGTGTGTGTGTGCGTGCGAGTGTGTTCGTGCGTGTGTGTTGTGTTTGTTCATGTGTGTGTGTGTGTTGTTTTATAAAACAAATGAGTCACATTTTTACAATTTTGTATTACTTATAAAAGAAATACACATATGTACAATTCAAAATAGAAAATGTATACATCGAAAATTAAAAAATATATATACAAATAATTTTTAAATCATAAAAACATCGATATAGAATCGAATATCAAATATACAATTGAAAAGTGAGATAAAAAATATAATAATTTCAAAATCGAATAAAAATCCTCAATGGATTTCGATACACCTCTTAATGCATTCTATCGTGACGCCATCCATCTCCATGAGGTCAAAATCAAACGAGGACTCTGTGACTTTCAAGTAGCCAGCCTCTTGGATTATCCCAACAACTCTCTTCAAAACATTCTTCTCGTTCATCGTCATCAAAGTTTCCTGAAGTTTCAATAATTCGCGAATTTTCTCATTCAGTTCATCTTCACTGACGTTATTTTGGTTGATGGTTGCTGTTTGTCTCAGAGACCAGTCGACGTGGTCGCGCAACTTGTCGGCCGGTAGCGTTGAGACTGTCCGTCTGTTGCGGAGGTCTCGATTGTCATGGGAGGACAGTTTTGATGTTGGTGGTGAAGATGAGGAAGACGATGACTCGATGGATTTGACAGGGATTGTCCCGTTCTTCCTCGGCCTTCCAGCCTTTCTGACAGGAAGAGCTGTTGATGAATTTATCGATTCAGAGACATTTGACGATGAAACTGATGATGAAGATGATGACAAGACCGATGATGATGATGACGATAGTTCTGTTGATGGTGACAACTCTGAAGATGTGTTGGTAGATAGTAATTTGTTGTTCTTTCTCGGCCTGCCGGGTTTCTTCTTCGCAGGAGGTTTTGAGTTTTCAAGAGTGCCTGATAGGATTGAGACCTTCTGCAGGACATTGTTGGAGACCACTGCATCGCCCAGGAACAAATAATAATCAAATGGAACGGGCTGTCGCTGGTTGTTCACTCTGAAGTGGACGACGATCGACATGCGGAAGCCTCCGTAACCACATTCAACAACCTGGAATGGCGCGCTTCTAACAACTCTTCTCGGCTTCTTGAAGGACGGATGGAGGTTGAATTCAACTTTCTCAACGAACTGATCCTGGTCAGTCCTCACGTACACAATCCAGTCGTGCGTGCATCCTTCCTTCGTTGGGAGGCTCCTCACTGCTGCCTTGTGTCCAATTTCTACGCTCACCTCAATCTGGAAACGTTTCAATTTTAATTTAAATGTTAATTTATTTATTTCAATTTTTAACAAATTTTAAAAAAATGAAAAGAAGTTATGAAAATAAAATTCAATCAAGTCTTACCTTCTGCTCAATGTTCTCGGGCAACTCAACTATTCTTGGAGCCATGATCAAAATTCTTCTCGTGGGTTTTCAAAACTTGTTTAAAGGATGTAAATAATTTTTTTTTATAAAATTTAATACTGCTGCTCTTCTATTTATATAATTAATTATTTTTTAAACTTTCACAAGATAAGAACTATCAAGTCACTAAATGTGTATTTAGATTAAACACAACTCTCACTATATATACCTTTCCTAAACTACAACAAAGACATTGACCGACACGCTTCAACACAATCAAGTTCAATAAAGTAATTAGACTCGAACCAACGAGTTAGTGCTAAATAGTTAGTCCTCACGTATTAAACACGCGCCAACTGATCGTAAAATCCTTTCAACGTAACAGCCAATAAACACCGTCTGGGGGTCAGGCCCTGTAAAGTCATTAAGACTTGTTCATTGGGGCACGAGAGCTGTTGTGTTCGTTTGGTTGAGTTTATTTTCAGTTAGATTTTAAATTTTTAGGAACTTTTTGAATGAGGATTCGATTGTTTTACATTTTGATTTGACGCTGTAGACAACGTATTAAAAGTAGTTAATTTTTAATCACCTTCAATTTTAGAAATGTCAAGAATTTTATGTTACATTTGAAATCAGTTAAGTAAGGTCATGTTATTTTTGTCATGTAATTTATACATGACATATTTATTTATGTCATGTAATTCCTAATAAAAATTTTTAAAACTTTATAACGAAAAATTTAAAATGTTTCTCTAAAACTTCCAAAAAAAAACTTAAGAGCACCCAGCAAACATCAGCTGCCCTCCCCCTCCACTGCATTCGCACCAATAAAGGGCCACACGTTGTGAGGAGGGGATAAATTTATCAGGAGGACAAATCAACCAGCACCTGTAAATGAAAACACGTGGTTGGCTGAGATCTCTCTGGCGGTCGAATCAGGTCACTGCGATAGAGGTGTCAGGCGCCTCTACCATTATACCATCACACACAAGTTTTGAATTTAATAAGATTTAAAAAAATTAAACACGAATACTTTGATATTCAAATTTACAGTTATGAGAAGTTATAGAATAAGAACATCAAATTATCATCTTTTTCTTCAAACAGTTCTCAAACGTTCGACGACCAGTCGTAAAATAGTAACGACGACAACAACAAAAACAACAACAACAACCACAACAACCACAACAGCAACAACAAACAGTCGCCAAACATCAGAGGGTGGTTGTCTTGTAATAAATTCATCACCGATGCACGTGTCATATTCTTACCCCTTTTATAATGCCATTACAAATTTTAGGGCCCGAAATGACTTTGCAGGGCCTCACCACCCAACGATGTTTATTGGCTGTTACGTTCGCAGAACTTTACGATCAACTGGCGCGTGTTTACGATGTGAAGACTAATAACTCAGCTCTACCTAGATAGTCCTAATCTCATTATTTTACAACTGCCAGCTGAATTAGCGGACGCTGACGTACGTCCTTCACATGCGATTGATCGTTTGATACTTTTTAAAAAATAAACAATACATTTACTATGATACGAAATAAACAGTAGAAACATACATTCTCAGAATTCCTTTGTTAACTGTTAAAAAAAACAACAGTTTGGTTGAGGCCATTGAAATAAAGCGTTGAATCGGCGTGGCGTGGTTATTTTACTTCATCATTTTAAGATTTAAAGTTTTTTAAATCATTTTGGAAGTCGAAGTAACGACGATTCAAAATAGAAAATTACATTAAAACTCGTTTAAAACGGGGTGAGGACGGCAAGCCAGCAAGGGGGTGCAATTGGCCGGGGTGCCTTTGCAAGCGAGCGTATTTTAAATTACTCCTATATTGAAAGTTTCTGTCTAGAAGCCTAATAAGTACTTCTAAACAAGAACAATCGCTCAAAAACTAGATAAAATATGAAAGACTCATCATTGGTTTAGAACGATCAACATTTTAATAAACATTTTGTGTTCAATCGAATCGAAATGAAAAACTGAAAACTATATCCAAGCGAGATGGTATATGTACAATCAAATGCGATATGATACAATTGATAAAATTAAATAAAACAAATTTGATATATACAAATGATACAAATGATAATGAATGACATGATATATATATATATATATATATATATATACAATTAGAAAATGAATAACTGATGTATATACAATTAATACAATTAATTAGATAATGCACAAATAACATGATATATACAATTGACATCAATAGATAAATTTTAAAATCCTCATAGATACAAATCAGGATATCATATTAGACGAGACCATTTTAGATCATCATAGACCATCTTAGACCAATGCACTGTTTAATGTTCTCAATGGTCTCATCATCGAGGAGCACGAGATCGAAGTTGTACGTGGTCTCTTGGATGTCTAAGCAACCAGCTCTGTGGATCATCTTCACGATTCTCTTCATCAGCTTCCTATCTGTTATCGACATCAAGATGTTCTGCAGTTTCATTAGCTCGTTGAGTTTGTGTCCATCAACAACTGCTGGTTTTGTGGTTGTTTGGGGAGCTTTGTTGATTCCGAATTTGTCGGCGTTGTTTATTTTGTTGTAGGTTGTTGTGTGTTTTGCGCAGTTGTGTGTGAATTTGTTGTTTTTTGTGTCATTGTTTGCACGGACAACATCATCTTCTGAGAAGTACCTGCACTCCTCCAACGATGGCTTGAATCTCAAGTGTTTCTTGCCTGGCTGGTGAGCATTAGTTGAGTTCTGGTTACATTTGGTCGGGATGTTGTTGTTGATGACATTGTTGTTGGTTGTGTTGTTTGATTTAGTTGGTGTTGAAGTGAGTTGCTCGTGCTTATTGAAAAATTCCACAAACGATGTTGTGCTGTTTATTTCCTGAGAGCTGTCGGAGGAGTATGACGATGATGATCGCGATGGAGATGGTTCTGCTGCTGATGATGATGATGTTGAGTTCGATGTTGATAATGATGGGATAGATTCTGTTGACGATGAACTAGACATTGAAGATGTTGGTGATGATGATGACGAAAAGTTTGAAGATGTTGATCTTGTTGAACGGGCTGATAGGTTTTCAAATTTGTTCACTAGTTGAGCTTCATCTGTTGGTGCACATTTCTTTGGCCTGCCGGGTTTCTTCTTCGCAGGAGGTTTTGAGTTTTCAAGAGTGCCTGATAGGATTGAGACCTTCTGCAGGACATTATTGGAGACCACTGCATCGCCCAGGAACAAATAATAATCAAATGGAACGGGCTGTCGCTGGTTGTTCACTCTGAAGTGGACGACGATCGACATGCGGAAGCCTCCGTAACCACATTCAACAACCTGGAATGGCGCGCTTTTAACAACTCTTCTCGGCTTCTTGAAGGACGGATGGAGGTTGAATTCAACTTTCTCAACGAACTGATCCTGGTCAGTCCTAACGTACACAATCCAGTCGTGCGTGCATCCTTCCTTCGTTGGGAGGCTCCTCACTGCTGCCTTGTGTCCAATTTCTACGCTAACCTCAATCTGATTGAAATTAATTTTAAATTTTTTAATGGATTGCAAGTTGAATTACAAAATAAATTTGAAAATGTTTAAAAAAAAAAAATTATTTTTATGAATGTGTAGATTTGTTTACCTTCAGCGTTTCTTCCAAGTTTCTCGATGCTTGAGACATGATAGTTAGTGGAGCCATTATTCATTAAATGAACTTTTCAATTAATTCGAAATAAAAATTTTTTTTTACTCTGGAAATCGATTTGATTAAAAATTGATATGTTTAATAATGGTAATGTTAATCAGCTGATAGCTAATGAAAAGATAGCATAAGAAATTATTTCAATTGTTTCGATTTTTGACAATTTGTGACTTCAAACAACTTATATACCATTCCGAGAGTTAGGACTCACATACTAAATAGCTAATGACCTGTCAATTAATCGAACATTAAACTATTTAACGCTGAATTTGTCTCAAATTAGTTGACGCGTGTCAATTTTTGGATCGTAAACTCTCAACAACTTAACAACTTGACAGATAATAAAACAATTGTCACTAGGTGGTTGTTTCTAATAAATTAATTAGCATTTGATTGTTGTTCTCTACCTCTTTCTCTGACTACTTCTCAACTTATTCCAAGCAACAAAACAAACTGTTTAGCCTTTTTCGCAAATATAAAAATGTTTAAAAACTACATCGATGTTCGATTTTTTCGGATATAAAATTAAAAATAAAGTGAATATAACGAGAATAAATAAACACAACATATCAAAATTTAATAATGAAAATATTTTTTAAACTATTTAGAACTCTCAGAAGTAAGACGTAAGCGCGAAACCTGGTCACAACAAAAATACGAAATGACGGCAAAATATGAAATTGTATCAAGAAGACACATTCTACAATTTAACATCCGCGAAGGCAGAATTTATAGACAGGACGACTGACGACGATGAAAAATTAGCTGAATCATCTACGTCACCTATGATGTCATCACCTCTGACGTCATCGGATATGTGGGCGATCTCATCCGAATGGCGAGGGGGGTTCAACCTCTCCTGTTGATCGTCTTCTCTGTTCATGCTTCTCAATCTTTGGTGGTAGATGAAAAATATAATTCAATTTTTGATGCAATGGTTAAATTGTTAGTGCTTTTTCAGTCTTAATTTATTCTGATTGGTTTCGTTACACACACAAACTGACACAACTCATGTGACACGCGTAAATCGAGGCACCAGACGTTGCGTATTAGCTGTGCGTGCACACATAAACTCTAAAAAAAAAAAACATAAAAATTTAAACTCTAAGTTGTGCATATATAAACTCTAAAAAAAACATAAAAATTTAAACTCTGAAACCACGCTTTGCTGAGTTTAAAATAAATATTATAAATATTTAAATATATTATAATATTTAAACGAAACAGTGAATAATTAAGGATTGTATTGAAAATTTAAAAAATGTACAACTTAAACATTTTACCAGCCTGAGACATAGTGCAGAGAGCAGTGTCAATAGGATGATGACAACAACGAGGCCGACGACTACCCCTACAACTACGTACATCTCCATCATGCCCACATCCCCTTAGGAAGAAAAATTAAAATTAAATCTTTTTAAATTATTTTTATTTATAAATTTAAGGTAATAGCGGTGGCATTTTTCTTATTAATTTTTAGTATCAACTTTTCATATCTTTGATTTTAAATTAATAAGAATTCGGAAATTAATAATTTCGTGTCAAATAATCTTTGATTGTTTTTTCTTATTTTATTTGATTTTTTTAACAAGTTTATTCCATGAAACGCATAAAAAAAAGCAAAAAATGAAAAAGGGCCCTTAAAAAGTTATCGTGAAGAAAGTTAACTCAATTATTAAGTTATTTTTCCTTTAGTTCCTATGCTTAAGTTCTGAGATGTCTTCACTATCTGCTAAACTTGGGTATTCGTGATGGCGTAGTCTCTGGCGATTTACCGGTAAATTGCATCTGACATGCCTATCAAAATGCTTTGTGTTGTTGATACTTTGTGAAAATTGAGTAATAAAAAAATTTACTTTAGTAAAAATAACCTTAGCAAACAAAATTGTTAAATATACTTAAGATTTTTGTTCGTTAGCTATGAAACTTGAAACTTTAACCCCAAATAAGTTTTCATTTTATTCAAAATTTTTTGAAATATTATTAGTTTATCCTTTGAAATGACGTTAAGTTGGTTCATTTAATGACAGTTCACTCATCTTATGTGTCTATGTACATGTGTGTGTACGTATGTGTGGTTGTGTATGTATGTATGTATATATGTGTAGTTGTATATGTTTTTTTTTCTTAAGTATATTTAACAATTTTTTTCCAAGGTTTTTTTTTGTATGTGTGGTTGCGTATGTATGTATATGTACGTATACATACATATGTATAGTTGCGTATGTATGTATATGTAGTTGCGTATGTATGTATATGTAGTTGCGTATGTATGTATGTATAGTTGCGTATGTATGTGTAACAGTTCACCTTAACAGTTCAAATAAATCGAGAAATATACAGCATTCTGTTAGCTCCATAGTTCTAATGCTATTTACAATGAATACTATACCCCATAGTAAAAGTCGCATTTGCTCTAACTACTTCATCTTCACCGTGTATTCACATGAAAAAATAGCATACTATTCACGTACAGCTTATTATTACAGATTTCATACACTAGCTAATAGCTTATAGTTAATTGGTTTTACTTAATTAATACACTAGCTGCCTTGTTTGATAGATAAACATTGTATAAGGTTAGTTACCATACACAAATACAAACACACAAACATGCATACATACATACATACATACATACATTCATACATACATACATACATGCATACATACATACATACATACATAAATACATACATACATAAATACATACATACATACATATGTACACATGAAAAGATATGGGAACGCCCTCCCCTCGATGGAATTCTTGCCAATATGCATCGAGGTTCTTGGCCCGATGGAACCCAACACCCTTAAATTTCTTAAGGAAATATGCAAAATGATCAGCGTCAGATCAGGCGACAGCAGGGAACTGTTTTTCGCAACTAACCACATTTCGTGCTTGTTGCAGCGGTTCCTGCGTGTCTGTGTGCTTGAAAATATCCAACTGAATGCCGACATGTGCAATTAACGACAAATCAAAGTGTTAATCCACTTGTTACTTGATGTTTGACGGTTCAGTGTCACTCATCATGTTTTGGTTTTAACATACATACATACATACATACATACATACATACATACATACATACATACATACATACATACATACATACATACATACATACATACATACATTCATACATACATACATACATGCATACATACATACATACATACATAAATACATACATACATAAATACATACATGTATGTATGTACACATGAAAAGATATGGGAACGCCCTCCCCTCGATGGAATTCTTGCCAATATGCATCGAGGTTCTCGGCCCGATGGAACCCAACACCCTTAAATTTCTTAAGGAAATATGCAAAATGATCAGCGTCAGATCAGGCGACAGCAGGGAACTGTTTTTCGCAACTAACCACATTTCGTGCTTGTTGCAGCGGTTCCTGCGTGTCTGTGTGCTTGAAAATATCCAACTGAATGCCGACATGTGCAATTAACGACAAATCAAAGTGTTAATCCACTTGTTACTTGATGTTTGACGGTTCAGTGTCACTCATCATGTTTTGGTTTTAACATACATACATACATACATACATACATACATACATACATACA
>NW_008704829.1:833682-846161 GCF_000326865.2 Helobdella robusta
GTTTGTTGGTATGTGTGCGTGCGTGCGTGTGTTGTGTGTGTGTGTATTTGTTTGTTTGTGTGTGTGTGTGTGTAACGAATTCTAGAAATAATAAACAACTTAACTAAACTTAACTAAAATACAATGTGTTGATTGTTGTGTTTGATTGCTGCTGTTGGTGTTGTGTTCTTTCATTCTTACGTTCTAGTTTATTTGTATTGTATTATTTTGTTTTGTTTGTTTTTTGTTCAACACAACACCAACAACAGCAGCAATCAAACACAGCAATCAGCACAGTTTAGTTAAGTTTCGTTCTATCTTATTTTAGTCGTATTGTTTTTTATTTCTAGACATATTCGTTTATTTTACCTATTTAATACATACATACATACATACAATACATACATACATACATAAAAACATACAATACATTCATACATACAATACATACATACATACAATACACACACATACATACAATACATACATAGATACATAAAAACATACAATACATTCATACATACAATGCATACATACATACATACATACACACATGCAATACATGTATATTTGTTTGTATGTTTGTATGTTGATTTGTTGACAGTCAAAGTATTCTGTAGTTTGATCATTTCGTAATGACGTCTGGTTAATGTTGAGCTTGAAAAGTACGGTCGTACTGATGATGATGATTATTATTGTGATGATAATGATGAATATTATGATGATGATGATTGTGAGATGATGATGATGATGGTGATTTTGAGGTGATGATGATGATGATGTCCTTTTTCAAGAGGTGGTTTTAGTAAGGATTTTGAGGTTGTGGTGTTAGTAAGGGTGGTGGTTCTGTGGTGTTGACGACGATGATGCTGATGCTGATGATGATAACGATGACGATGAAGATGACGACGACGATGATGACGAAAATGATGTCAACGATGACTAACTAATAAACACACGCACGCACACATACAAACACACACACAAACACACAAACACATACAGTACTACTACTGCTACTTCTACTATTTATTACGACTACCAACAATTCAAATTTTTCAAAAGTTTTTCACAACCCGACAACATTACAGCCACTACTACTACTTTCGCTGCTGCTACTGTCGCGGCTATTACTACTTCTACTACTACTACTACTACCACCACTACTACTACTACTACTACTACTACTACTACTACAATTAGTGACATTACTAGTAATCTTTTTTAAATATAAAATATCTAGGAGGCTCTGTATCTGGTACATCTGAAATAAATATCTCAGAAGAATGAAATGTGTGATCCCAACCAACCTATCAGAAAATGTGTATGATGGTTTTTTTTATTATTATTATTTATTATTGTTTCTATTATTATTAGTTATTATTATTATTATTAGTTATTAGTATTTATTATTATTATTATTATTTATCATTATTATTTATCATTTTTATTAATATTATTATTATTTATAATTATTATTTATTATTTAATATTTTTATTAATATTATTTTTCGTAATGACGTTGAAGTTATTTGTATCTGTTTGTTTGTAAACACCAACATCGAAGTTCAGAACCTGGAAATGAATTTTTAAAAAGTTTCAGTTCAGGGAAAGGGAAGAAAATATGAGAAATAAAAAATTTTTCCACCTATGGTTCTTAATTCTTTCCGTACTGCCTCATTATAAATGTGACGTAGAAGGTATTGATTTATTTTTAATTTAACTTGTATGAGTTTGTATGCGTATGTATGTGTATTTGTATGCGTATATATGTGTGTGTGGTGTGTGTGTGAGTGTGTGTTTGTGTGTGGTGTGTGTGTGTGTGTGTGGTGTGTGTGTGTGTGTGGTGTGAAGAACTTGTGAACGGTCTTAAAATTTTAAAGCACACATACCGACGCATCTGACGCCGAAGTGGTTTAATGGTTAAGGCATCCGGTTCTGCTGTTGCAACTACCGGTTTCAAATGCAAACAGATCCCCGCATATCACATGCAATGTGTGTGTGTGTGTGTTTGTTGTGGATTCATCTGGAAATTAAGTGGAAAAAATTGTTAAAATGGGGACACATAAAAGACACAATTATATTTATCGATGGTGAAACATTACTTTTCTTATATCAAATCGTTTTTTTATAAAATTTTTTCAAATATTTTACCTTTCAAGTACTTGAAAATAACATTTCATTATAGACTCAGAATCTACTGATACAACAAGTGAGTTGGGAATATTTTATTTTTGAAGTTTAATGGTTTTATTCAAAGAAAAACTTCTAACAAATTTTGCCCAGTGGATTTGTGTAAAATTTTTCATTTATATTTGTATTGTACCAATCATCAAAGAATTTCATGTATACAGAGTGACGGGCCTAGGTGAGGACAGTAATGTTATTAAATGTCAGTAAAACTCAGTCTTAAGACAGTAACATGTATAATTTTAGTTAATTTTAGTCTTTAGATAAGGTCAGGGCTAACCCTGATCATTAAAAATCATTAAAAATTCGGTTGTTTTATTGAAAGTGACGTTGTTATAGCGAATCAGGTAGGTAGTTTTTCACAGTATCCAGGTGGTAAAGAATCTAAAGCAATGGGGCGAGCTACGCCTGCCAATCTGTTGTAATTAATTAGCATTCAGTAAAACTCATTAATTTATATAATTAACTAATTACGTATCAAGATGTGTAACTTAATTAACTAATTATTTTAATTAGCGTTCAGTAAAATTTATTAATTTTATTTAATTAACTAAATATGTATCAAAATGTGTAACTTAATTAATTAATTATTTTAATTAATGTTCAGTAGAACTCATTAATTTATATAATTAACTCATTAATTTTTTTTTCATTTTATTGAAATAATTTTCTAAAAGACACCCCCACCATTGAAGAAGAGGGTTATTATTATTATTACTATTATTATTCCTAGTAGAGTAGTAGTAGTAGTAGCAGCAGCAGGAGTAGTAGTAGTAGCAGTAGTAGTAGTAGTAGTAGTAGTAGTAATAGTAGCAGCAGTAGTAGTAGTAGCAGTAATAATAGTAGTAGTTGTATTAGTAATAGTGGTAGTAGTGGAAGCTGTAGTAGTAGTAGTACAGCACAAGTCCTAGATGTAGTAGTAGTAGTAGTAGTAGTAGTAGTAGTAGTAGTAGTAGTAGTAGTAGTAGTAGTAGTAGTAGTAGTAGTAGCGATTAAAGCCACAGTAGCAGTAAATTTGTGATAATAATAATAATAATAAAAATAATAATAATAATACTATCATTGAACAAAATTTAAAAATTTTTTGGATGAATGGATGGATGGATCTATAGGAGGGATGAAGGAGAATGAATCTGATACAGCCCCAACAACATCAAAAGGTAGTTATGATAGTGGTATAATTTGGCTAATGGCATAAATGTAATTGTGTGTGCGTGTGTGTGTATCTGTGTATGTCTGTGTGTGTGTCTGTGTGTGTGATGCATGGTAGTATGTGTATTTGTCCGTACTTGATACCTTTGAAAATAATAAATATGTAAAATGTGATGAGTTTTTTCGGCAATTGTTTCAACTTTAAACTTGGAAAATACGTTCATTGGAAATATTTTATTCAAGAGAAACTTTTAATTATATTATTTATTATAATTATTATTATAATATTATTATAACAATATTATTATAATATTATTATTATATTATTATTATTATTATTATTGCGAACTTTTCCAGAAACCAAAGTTGATCCAAGTACAACATCTCGGAGTAACTTTAGTGAGAGATTTTTTTATTTTTTTTATTTAAGGTTATAAATAAAAATTTAAAAAATTATATTACTAATTATAGTTATAATTTTTTAAAAATTTAAATCATAAATCATTTTTCGCAATAGCAATTCGAAACTTTTATCCAAACTTATCTTACTTGAGAATTGAATATACCTACATATCTAGGTCCATTATTTTTGGGCTTAATGTTTATTATTTTATATAACTTTACTATCATTATTATTTGTTGTTATAATTTGTTGTTGTTATTATTATTGTTGTTTTTTTTGTTGTTGTTGTTGTTTTTATATTTTTGTTCCTAGGTGACAAAAGTGAGTTTGTGGGAAGCATGATTATCTTAGCGGGTGCCGTTGGTGCTACAATATTCTTCATGTCAAGTTGGAATAAAATTCGAAATTATTTTATAATTTAATAATTAATATAATATAATTATTATTATTGTAGGCCATGTCATTGAAAATTCGTTGAATTTTCTGTCCAGGTAAAAATTACAGAAACTCGTGCGCAAGAGGCTTCGGTTGGAGGCCGGTTTCTACCACTACCCATTCGACAATTGTATCCAAAAGGGACGATCCCACTTCCGATCCAAAACCTCCAATCCCACTTGCTCCCATTCCGGCAGATTCTGAAGTTTTAACCCCCGAGATGGATGCTTTGGCTGGCAGCAATGCTGGATCTAATGTCACTCCAGAGACTGCTCCTACATCCGGTCCAGAGCCTGAGACGAAAGTTTCAGGCGCTTCTGTTTCCAATGTTAATCCGTCACAGCTACCTCTTGCCACTACTTCATAGCCTTCAGATCCTAGTAATTTCTAATACCTACGGTGAATGGTCTGTGTTTATTTCTGAGGGATGGGTGGAGGTTTTATTCAGATTTTGAAGTGTGAAACTGTTATCGAAATGTATGGATGGATAACTGTTATTTGAAGAAACTCAAATGTAACAATTAATGGGATGAGACCGATTTTAATGATTGGATTCGCGAGTGAAATGTAAGACCGATTTTTTTTTAATCCATTTTGTTCACAAAAAAGTGAGTCAGCCTAGCAGTAAATGCTTATCTAGGGTTGAATGATTGGATTCGTAAGTGAAATATAAAATTAGAAAAGTTTGAAATAAAACCGTTCGGGTGATGTTGCTTGGATAAAGAGTAGAGATTAAACTTTTATTTTTCTGTTCATCCTGTAGTTTTTTTTTAAATCCCTCAGACCAAATTTAAAAAATTTAAAGTCCATTCAACAGATGTCGGAGACTCATTCAATTTGTTGGCAGCATATTTGGTTTTTTGGACTTACATTTCACAAAATTCTCCATAGTATCGCACCAGTTTCACTTTCACACACACACCACACACACTCACACGCACCACACACACACACATTTTACGTGATCTCAAATAATATACTAATATAATATTAAATCTCAGCTACGTTCAAACAACGACAAAAATATTTCTCAGTAGAGAAATAATTACCGAAAGAAAAAAGGAAGAAAAAAAAACGAAAAAAAGACACCACGTGGTTTATGACGTCATAGTATTCAACAATGGAGACCATTAGACAGGCATGGATGACGAAATTATTCTTGAAAATATAACGAGTTGGAAAAAAAAGCTTGAAAATGTCTTTATTACTAACCGCCGAATAATGTAAAAAAAAGTGCTGTGGCGATTGTAGCAACGGTGGTAGCTGCAAACTGTGGTAGTTGTAGTGGCGATAGTAACGATTTTTTAGTGACAATAGTAGATAGAGTAAAGATATGTATCAATTTCGTAATATTTTGGTAGAACGTAGGTTCTATCAATCTTGTAACAATTGGTAAAAAGATTATGATGATGACGACGACGACGATGAAGATGACGTCACGTTCGTGATGATATACTGTTGATGGCGGATTATCTGCGGCCCTACTTGGTTGTGTATCTTTTTTTTTGAATTGTTATCCGCCTGTGAGAGGCATGACGATGATGACGATGAGTGAATGAGCTAATGAATGGATGAATGAATGAATTGAATGAATGAATGAATGAACGAGAGAACGAACGAATGAATGAATTAATTCATTAATTCATTAATTCATTAATTAATGAACGAACGAACGAACGAACGAACGAACGAATGAATGAATGAATGAATGAACGAACGAATAAATGAACTAGCCAACGCAGAATAAAGAATAATAAAATTCCTAGAAGTCTTTTCAGTCTTTTGATGAATGGCAAATACATACTATTAAATTGCCATTTTATCACCCACGCGTAGAAAAAAAAACTCCATAGATAAATAAATATCATCTATGGAGTACATTTTCCAAAGAAATCTGGTGATTCTGAGGAGAAAATCATCTGACAGAACATGAAAACACTTCATTGGTGACATCAAATCTTTTTTTTATCTTCAACGAGGTTTAATGGTTGAAGAGGCGTGGTTTTGAGATGCTGTGTTAGATTCATTCGTTCAATCTTTATTTCGTTAATTCATTCTCTTTCGTTCTCTTTTTTTTCTCTCTTTCTTTCTTTTTTTCTATCTCTCTCTTTATCTCTCTCTCTCTTTATCTCTCTCTCTTTATCTCTCTCTCTGTCTTTCTCTCCCTCTCTTCTTTCTTTCTCTCTCTTTTTTTCATCTTTCTTTTTTTCCATCCAAAAAACTTTTTTCTAATTTTTTACGTCTTGTGAATTTTATTCTTTCTGAAATTTTTGTCTTTCAAGCTATTCGTCCCCACCATCATCATCATCACCATAGTCATGATCATCGTCTTCATCATCATCGTCGTCACCATCATCATCTTCCTCATCTTCATCTTGACGTCATCGTCATCATCGTCACCATCCTCTTCCTTATCTTCATCTCGACTTCATCATAGTCATCATCATAGTCACCATCATCATCATAGTCATCATCATCATCATAGTCATCATCATCATCATAGTCATCATCATCATCATAGTCATCATCATCATCATAGTCACCATCATCTCATCTTCATCTTCACGTCATCACTTGTATTGTGGTAATCGCTGTGGAGAAATCTTCGCAGCCGCTCTCTGCCTATCTGGAAGTTCATTAATTAAAAAACTCATCAGTGGCGGAAGAATAAAAATAAGAATAACAATAAAAATAATAATAATAAAATAATAATAATGTGATCATTTACATCAAAAATTATTTTTAGCGACATCAATAGAGAACAGCAACAACAACAACGTAGCACCATCAACAACAACTACATCATCAACAACAACAACAGTAACAACAACAACATTGACAACGTTATCATCAACAAAGACAATAATAACAAATAACATTATCAACTACCCCAACAACAACAACATTAACATCAACAGCAGCAACAGCCACAACAACAGCAGTAACAACAACATCAACAACAACAACAGCAACAGCCACAACAACAACGTAAACGATAATATTATTTAAAACGGTGTGTTGTCCCTTCCCAAAACTACATAAACCAAAAAACAATTTACACGATGGTAAAACCTACCTAACGTAAATTAATTCTTATGGATGTGTGCGTGTGTGTGTGTCTTTGTGAATGTGTGTGTGTGTGTCTGTGTGCGTGTGTGTAGAAGTATATTCTTAGTTCGTTCGTTCGTACCTTAGATAATTCATTCTTCTAAACGTTCATTCATTCATTCAGTCAGTCATTCATTCGTTCGTTCATTCATTCATTCATTCATTCATTCATTCATTCATTCATTCATTCATTCATTCATTCATTCATTAATCTATCCATCCAACCATTTCTTCCTTCGACACACATTAACACAGAAACAACAAGCCTTTATTAAGAAGCATCAGCAGCAGAAACTAAAAAAACGTATCTATTCATCCATCTATCCATCCATCCATCTATCCATCCATTCACCTATTCATTCATTCATCTATTCATTCATTCATCTATTCATTCATTCATTTTTCCATTCATTCCTTCATCCACTCATCCACTCAACACCGACAAGATGTTCTGTGAAAACCTCAGTAGCAGGAGCTGGGAAGAAAAATTTTCAATTTCCCAATTTAACGACCAGCCGCAGTAGTTAGCTAAGTTATCTCTATGTAGCGACACGTTACTCGCAAAAACATTTGCAAATTTTGTACTCTCGCAACTACCACTACCACCACTAATGCTGCTGCTACTACTACTACTACTACTGCTGCTGCTGCTGATGCTGCTACTACTACTAATACTAGTATTACTTATACTGCTACCACTACTGCTACTACTACTGCTACTACTATTGTTGCTGCTATTACTACTACTACTGCTACTACTGCTGCTGCTGCTACTACTACTATTACTGCTACTTCTACTACTACTACTACTACTACTACTACTACTACTACTACTACTGCTGCTGCTGCTACCTCTACTACCACTACTGCTGCTACTACTACTACTACTACCACTGGATGTCTTTCTTTGTTGATATGTTTATTTTGTTACCTCTGTTTTGCATTTTTTTGTGGTTTTTACTTCGTTCGCCTAACAAACAAATTCAGATACAGAAGAAACGAGATTCACACACACTCACACACATACAGGCGCAAAAAGACACACGCACACACACATAAACACGCACACATAAACACGCACGCACACGCGCACACACATACTTTGAAACATTTTCAATCGAATGCTCCCATCCGTAATGAAGAGGATGTATCAAAAGATTTAAGTAAGATCAAATGTCTTACAAGCATGTCTCATTCATTTATTTATTGAACAGTTCACTCATTCACTCATTCACTCATTCGTTCGTTTGTTCGTTCATTAATTCATTGATTGATCGATACATTTAGTCATTCATTCAGTCATTCAATCAATCAATCACTCATTCCTCCACTCTTTCGTTTGCTAATGAACTAAGAAATACTTTCATTTCAATACAAAACAACGCATACATACAATACAATGATACACATGTGTTTTTTGGAAAATTAATTTTTCAGTATTTTCCAAAACATGAACAACAAACATACACAGTATGTAAAAACACACGTAAATAACATACATTGAAGTTGATTTATGTGTGAAATGAAGCATTACATTCCAGGGCGTTTGATTCGATGTTGACTTTGTGTTCAAACATGTATGCGTGTGTGTGTGTGTGTGTGTGTGTGTGTGTATGTGTTTGTGTGAATACGTTCGTGTATTAGCTTATTATGTGTGTGTGTTGTGTGTGTCTGTGTTTTGTTTGTCTCTGTGTTTGTTGGATGATAAACATGGGACTGTATTTATTCCTGTATATGATTAAAGTTATTTGTGTACTTATATAGATGTATGTGTGTGTCTATGTATGTGCGTCTGTGTGTGTGTGTGGCGTGTGCTGTGTTTTAACTGTTTGTTTCAGAATACATTCCGGATGCATAGAAATTAATTATCACCGTCATAACCACTCGTCATGATTACATCGTTTCTACTATTGTTGTAATTCTTCGGGACGTCATCTTCGAAATTTCAATTCTTTGTTATAAAATTTGTTGTAATGTAGTGTATTTGTGATATCCTTTTGTGTTATTGACATATAGTTATTGACTGGTAGGGATTTATTTCATTAAAATTCAGCCCATCCCTTAATTTTATTCGAATTTTTTTTAATCCATTTTATTCACAAAAAAGTGAAAGAGTCAGTCTAGCAATAAATGCTTATCTAGAATATACTCATAACTCAGTTTGATGCATCCGATCTATAGAATTCATTGAATCTGTTTCTAAAATGAATTTTATTTTCTGAATAGTTTGTCTAATGATTTTTAATAATTAGCAGGACTTTTATCGCAAATACGTGATTCTATATTTCAATTCATGTATGTTATAGTACTGACTCATTTGAAGTTCTTACAACACTTTTTTGACCGGCAGCTTCTCGAACAGCGCCTCTGAGTTTTACATAGAGGGGCGCTATATAAATTCTCCATACCATACCATTAGTACCGTACTTTATATTGATAGTGCTTCTTAACTTGAGTTACTTGAGCGTTTAGGTGCGGGTGTACCCGTGTAAGTACATGCGTACTGGCATGTGGAGAGCAGTTAATTAAAAATTCATACGTGTTTTTAGATGTGCATTGCGATGATCAAGATCCATTCATTCGGTCTCAGATGAATTCAACGTCACTTAGTGAAAGCCTGTTTGTTTGTATGTTTGCATTCTTGTCTGTTTGTTTGTAAGTATGTTTGTTTGTTTGCATTCTTGTCTGTTTGATTTTTTTTGTTTGTATGTGTGTATGTATGTTCGTTTGTTTTTTTGTTTGTTTGTTTTGCGTGCTTGTTTGTATGTTTGTTGGATTGTTTGTAAGTTTTGCTCCTATGGATGTCTGTGTTTAAGTTTGTATGTATATGTGTGTGTGTGTGTATGTACGTGTATGTATGTGTGTGTGTGTACGTGTATGTGTGTTTGTTTGTATGCCTGCTTTGATTTAGTGAATTTTTGCCAATGTATGTTTTTTCTATCGGTGAAAATTTTATGTATTCAAAAATGTAGAACCTTAAAAGTAATGGAGAAAGAAGTTTCGTGTTTTTTATTATTGAGTTTAATTTTGCTTAAGGCTGGTTAACTTGTGAAGATATTCTTAATGGCAGATTTTATGTTTGTAACTGAAGTATATACCTTCCATTTGAGAATAAAATTTTCAATTAGTTTACAGTTTTTCATAATTTTCAAATTAAATTTTATAGAGTCTAAACAAATTCTTGTTGTGTACATTCTTACGATTCAGTGACTTCCTGATTGGTTGAATCTCTGGGCACAGTTGAACGCATGGGTGATTTATAAAATATTATTTCTTGGTTTTTGATCTGGTTGTTTATCATTATTGTTGCCGATTGTGTTTTGTATACATTTGTATACAATTTGTATGTCTTTGTTTACTTACGTATGTTTATGTATGTTTGTATATGTTTATGTATGTTTTGTATGTCTATTTATGTATATTTATGTTTGTATATGTTTTTATAGAAACGATTGAGGTCACATTAATCATAGTTTAAGAGCTGATATATACTTTAAATTCATATCTGTTATGCTTACTCTCTCTCTCTCTCTCTCTCTTTTTTTTCCTCCTCTCTCTAAGTATGTTTTCCTCTCTCTTTTTCTCTCTTTCTTTTTTCTCTCTCTTTTTTACTTTCTCTGTCTTTTTCTGTCTTTCTTCCTCTCTCTTTCTCTCTCTCTCTCTCTCTCTCTCTCTCCTCCTTTTCAAACATATACATAAATCATTAAACTCTTAAAATTCGCCATACAGACATTATTCAAATGACGTTTTTTTTGTTTTTAAAGGATTTATTTTCACATTTCGAAAGTAAATAAACGTGTGTACGTGTACGTGTGTGTGCGTGTGTGTGCGTGTGTGCGTGTGGGTGTGTTGTGTGGGTGTTGGCGCGCGATGAGAAATTCACATTAACGGATGATGCATCGTTCTATTGTCATCGTTAATTTTACTTTTAAATGTATAAATTTAAATATTTTTTTATTCATCATCTTTTTTCTCTGGAATTTTCACGGAAATAATAATAAAGAAATAGTATTAATAATAATCATGATCATAATAATTATCATAAGAATAATAATACTTTGACAATTAATCTACTACAGCTACTATCACTGCTTCTGCTGTTACTACTACTCTCTGCTACTACTGTTTACTACTACTACTACTACTACTACTACTACTACTACTACTACCACTACTATTACTACTACTACTACTACTACTAAGATACTAGTAGTAAGATACTACTACTACTACTACTACTACTACTACTACTACTACTACTACTACTAAGATACTAGTAGTAATAGTAGTAGTAGTAGTAGTAGTAGTATTAGTAGTAGCAGTAGTAGTAGTAGCAGTAGTAGTAGTTTTACTAGTTGTAGTTGTAGTGGTAGTAGTAGTAGTAGCAGTAGCAGTAGTAGTAGTAGTAGTAGTAGCAGTAGTAGTAGTAGTAGTAGTAGTAGTAGTAGTAGTAATGATAATAAAAAAAATAATAATAATTACAATAAATCAGGTCTCGAAGGTTTTAAATTTAATTAGCGAAATGTTCTTCCATTCCGCTCCTCTGATTCGTTCGTTTCTGTACATTTCGGCCATACAGCAAAATTTTTTAGTGGCCCGTTATTCTGTATTTTTACTTTAAGTTTTCAATTTAGTATTTGTTTATTCATTTTTTGGCTCGTTCATTCATTCGTTCATTCATTCATTCATTCGTTCGTTCATTCTTTCATTCATTCATTCATTTATTCATTCATTCCTAGCAGTAGTTGTAGAAGTAGTAGTAGCAGTAATAATAATAGTATTAGTAGTGGTAGTAGTATTTGTAGTTTGTAGTTGTTGCAGTAGTAATTGCAGTAGGTATGTGTTGTATTTTTGTTGTTTCAACTTTACGACTATTTTACGTGCGCATTTGCTGGCAAGGATTTGTATTTATAACTGTTGTTGTAGGATATTTCTTTTGCTTGGGTTTATTTAATGTCTTTGGTTATTTGTTTACAGTCGTTCACATTTTTACAATTTTTACGATATTGTTTACATATAAGGTTAAAGTTTGAAAGGTTAAAAGTCAGGTTCCAAAGTCTAGAGGAGTCAACAAGAGACAATCAGACGCATGTTTTAGCACGTATGTTACAGTATGTTACAGGCCTGGATCCTTCTGTCTTAGAACTCAGTCACTGCATAACGAGACCAGACTGACAAACTTAACTTCAGCTGACTGCTGATGTATTTTTCA
>NW_008704829.1:849593-850472 GCF_000326865.2 Helobdella robusta
TCTTTACTGATGTAAAGTAATTTCTAAATTTTTTATATTTTTCAACATTAGCGGAGTTTGGTGCAGCGACTGCTATTTTATACAGTCGATTCTGTTTTTTTGATAATTTTATTATTTCATCAGATACCCATGCTTTTTTATATTTTTGTTTCTGCCACTGCAGAGGTGCGTATGTGTCAAGAGTTTTATTGAGTATATTGTAGAAATTCAGGAATGCTGTATCTATATTATTCTCGTTTTTAACTGAATGCCAATTTTGAAGTGAGAGGGCTTTTTTAATAAAGAAAATGGATGTTTTATTAATTTTTCTACATAAAATTTGGTCATCATTGATAGCAGTTTTAAAATTTTCTACTATTGCATAAACTGGAAAATGGTCAGAAAAGTCTGATACTATGACTCCACTTTCGCAATGTTGATACAGGTTCGTAAATATGTTGTCGATTAATGAATTGGCGTTACAAGTTACTCTTGTTGGTAAATTAATTAAAGGCGAGAAACAAAATGAAAATAGTAAATTTTGGAAGTCTTTAGAATCATTTGAATCATTGTCCAATAAATTAACATTAAAGTCGCCCACTATAACAGTTTTGTCGGCGGATTTGATGGCATGTAAAATCAAATTGATTTTATTTAAAAAAGGCTCAAATTTATAATTGGGTGGGCGGTATATCGCGATAACTTTTAGCACACCCCTAGATGAAGCATGCCCCGATTCAATGTCCACACAGAGAACGTCGACATTTTCATCATCAAATGCACTGTTATCATTTACAACATATTTGATGTCATGCTTTATGAACACACCAACACCTCCGCCTCGTTTGCTTTTTCTATTTTTATATACAAAATGTGTAATTATTTAACTTAATTAAATCA
>NW_008704829.1:850522-851162 GCF_000326865.2 Helobdella robusta
CTGGTTTTGTGGTTGTTTGGGGAGCTTTGTTGATTCCGAATTTGTCGGCGTTGTTTATTTTGTTGTAGGTTGTTGTGTGTTTTGCGCAGTTGTGTGTGAATTTGTTGTTTTTTGTGTCATTGTTTGCACGGACAACATCATCTTCTGAGAAGTACCTGCACTCCTCCAACGATGGCTTGAATCTCAAGTGTTTCTTGCCTGGCTGGTGAGCATTAGTTGAGTTCTGGTTACATTTGGTCGGGATGTTGTTGTTGATGACATTGTTGTTGGTTGTGTTGTTTGATTTAGTTGGTGTTGAAGTGAGTTGCTCGTGCTTATTGAAAAATTCCACAAACGATGTTGTGCTGTTTATTTCCTGAGAGCTGTCGGAGGAGTATGACGATGATGATCGCGATGGAGATGGTTCTGCTGCTGATGATGATGATGTTGAGTTCGATGTTGATAATGATGGGATAGATTCTGTTGACGATGAACTAGACATTGAAGATGTTGGTGATGATGATGACGAANAGTTTGAAGATGTTGATCTTGTTGAACGGGCTGATAGGTTTTCAAATTTGTTCACTAGTTGAGCTTCATCTGTTGGTGCACATTTCTTTGGCCTGCCGGGTTTCTTCTTCGCAGGAGGTTTTGAGTTTTC
>NW_008704829.1:855715-857034 GCF_000326865.2 Helobdella robusta
GAGGTTCTCGGCCCGATGGAACCCAACACCCTTAAATTTCTTAAGGAAATATGCAAAATGATCAGCGTCAGATCAGGCGACAGCAGGGAACTGTTTTTCGCAACTAACCACATTTCGTGCTTGTTGCAGCGGTTCCTGCGTGTCTGTGTGCTTGAAAATATCCAACTGAATGCCGACATGTGCAATTAACGACAAATCAAAGTGTTAATCCACTTGTTACTTGATGTTTGACGGTTCAGTGTCACTCATCATGTTTTGGTTTTAACATACATACATACATACATACATACATACATACATACATACATACATACATACATACATACATACATACATACATACATACATACATACATACATACATACATACATACATACATACATACATACATACATACATACATACATACATACATACGCACGCATGTATGTATGTATACGCAAATTGACACCTACACACACATAAAAACATAAATATGAAAGAGGGAGGGAAAGAGAAAGAGAAAGAAAGATCAAGAGAGAGAGACAAGCAGACAGACAGACAAACAGAAATACATAAATACACAATAATACCTTTTGTCGTTGTGGTATTTGTCGACTGTGTTGTATAGATAACCTCCATGATTTATCACTTGATACAAGTTAGTTAGATTGGAGGTACAAAACTGTTAAATACACTTTTGTATTTATCTATCTATATATATATATATATATATATATATATATATATTTATTTATTTATATATATGTACATAAATTAATAGATTAATTAACACTAATTTAATTATTTATATAGTTTAAATAATTAATGAGTTATATTTAAGATTAGTTATCATAACTTGTATCCATCCTCTTACAAACATAAATCTTACACTTCACACCAATGTTGAATATGTTACTAATAAACTTTCGCTAAATTAATTCACAGTAATAATAATAATTATTTTATTAATATTTTTAATAATAATAATGATGATATAATAACAAAATGATAATTAAAGTGACATTAATAATGATGAAATTTCATTTTAAACCGTGGAATAAATTTTGCTGACTGAGCTTTTAATATTAAAATTCAAATTGAGATGCTGTCAAGACATTAGCTGTCAAATATACATATACACATATACAGACATCTTTATGTGTATGTATTTGTGCGTGCGCGCGCGCGTGTGTGTGTGTATGTGTTTGTTTGTATGTGTGCGTGCGTGCGTGTGTTGTGTGTGTGTGTATTTGTTTGTTTGTGTGTGTGTGTGTGTAACGAATTCTAGAAATAATAAACAACTTAACTAAACTTAACTAAAATACAATGTGTTGAT
>NW_008704829.1:858309-859118 GCF_000326865.2 Helobdella robusta
CAGAAGAATGAAATGTGTGATCCCAACCAACCTATCAGAAAATGTGTATGATGGTTTTTTTTATTATTATTATTTATTATTGTTTCTATTATTATTAGTTATTATTATTATTATTAGTTATTAGTATTTATTATTATTATTATTATTTATCATTATTATTTATCATTTTTATTAATATTATTATTATTTATAATTATTATTTATTATTTAATATTTTTATTAATATTATTTTTCGTAATGACGTTGAAGTTATTTGTATCTGTTTGTTTGTAAACACCAACATCGAAGTTCAGAACCTGGAAATGAATTTTTAAAAAGTTTCAGTTCAGGGAAAGGGAAGAAAATATGAGAAATAAAAAATTTTTCCACCTATGGTTCTTAATTCTTTCCGTACTGCCTCATTATAAATGTGACGTAGAAGGTATTGATTTATTTTTAATTTAACTTGTATGAGTTTGTATGCGTATGTATGTGTATTTGTATGCGTATATATGTGTGTGTGGTGTGTGTGTGAGTGTGTGTTTGTGTGTGGTGTGTGTGTGTGTGTGTGGTGTGTGTGTGTGTGTGGTGTGAAGAACTTGTGAACGGTCTTAAAATTTTAAAGCACACATACCGACGCATCTGACGCCGAAGTGGTTTAATGGTTAAGGCATCCGGTTCTGCTGTTGCAACTACCGGTTTCAAATGCAAACAGATCCCCGCATATCACATGCAATGTGTGTGTGTGTGTGTTTGTTGTGGATTCATCTGGAAATTAAGTGGAAAAAATTGTTAAAATGGGGACACATAAAAGACACAATTATATTTAT
>NW_008704829.1:859168-860147 GCF_000326865.2 Helobdella robusta
TGCCGACAGGTCATTGACAACATTTGCCGACGGATCATTGAAACACCATTCGCGGACGATGATTTGGTCTGGCCAGTTTTCTGCATTCATGAACTCAGCTGAGTCTGTTTCATAAATACAAACTCTGAATGCAGCGCTTGTCTGTTGAACATCGATTTTGTCAGAGTTCGTGTTTTGTGTGTTGATCGATGTTGTAGCTTGCTTTGAGCGGCGATTAAAAGTTGAGTTTTTGATTGCTGAGCAACCAAGCACCTCAATTTTCAATCCATTTATGTGTTCGCTTAACTCTTTTGCAGTGCATTGTTGGTCCAATCGACCAACGTAAAAAACTTTTCTTTTTGGCGAAGGTTTCATCACTTTCAAATTTGTTTGTTTATCAGTTTGGGTGCCTATAACTGTTTTCATATTTGCTATGTTAGTGTTGTGTGTTTTTTTCTTTGTTTTCAACATGTTGATGTTCGCCACGTGTTGAACATTCGCCACGTGTTGAACATTCACCACGTGTTGAACATTCGCCACGTGTTGAACATTTGAGCTCTTTTTAATTTTACGTTTTACAATCTCTGACCAGTCAGATTGCTTGCTCGATTCGGTCTTGCAATCGGATTGCTGCTTTCTTTCTACTTTTGGGCTATTGTTAATAGCCGCATCATTTACTATTTCTCGGAAGATGTTTCTTTCTTCAATAAATAGTTCTTCTAATTTTTTTAACTTTTCGTCAAGAATTGACTCAAATTTAGCTTTTTTTGAGCTTGGAATTTTAAAAAGGTTGAGAGCAGCATACTGAGGCAATTTGCTTTCAATTTTGTTGCTCAGAATAGTTTTTATTGTTAGTATTAAATCACTAATTTTGTCCTTTTTAGAGTTTCCAGAACTGTTTGGCTTTATTTTATCATCTTTTTCTAGATTTAATGCATCTAGATCGCTGGTAAGTATTTTTTTGCTATTCTAATATCTTCACAATTGTAGAAATCCATAT
>NW_008704829.1:860197-860526 GCF_000326865.2 Helobdella robusta
TGGCTATTGTTCAAATACTAAAATTACTACCCTACAACAGCTTTTGTAACATTACTGCTATTATTATTATTTGAGAAAAAGTTATTTTGAGCGAAAAATTTTTCTTTATAAGCATCGGGTTTGCAACTTTTAGCAAAGTAATATTAAAAAATGTAAAAATTATTCAGTCAGATGGAAGGATGGTTATATAGGTGTGTGTGTGCGTGTGTGTGTTTGTATGTGTGTGTGTGTGTGTGTGCGTGTGTGTGTTTGTATGTTTGTGAGAGAATGTGGATGTGTATATAAGTATGTATATGTCAAATTTCAATTGTTAAACACTTTCATTATGC
>NW_008704829.1:867121-868276 GCF_000326865.2 Helobdella robusta
AAGTGGAGGAATTAAGATATTGAGAAGGAGAAGAAATGAAAAAAGTGAGAAAGCCGTTTAAAAAAATTCGAGAGACAAAAATTAAAAATCGAAACTGATTAAAAATTGAGAACATAAAAACTGCTGTAAAAAGAGAGAAAGAGAGAGAAAGAGGAGAGAGAGGGAGAGAGAAAGAGAGAGAAAGAGGAGAGAGAGGGAGAGAGAAAGAGAGAAAGTGAGTAAAAGTAAGTGTAAGCGCACATGTATGGCGCGTATTGGATCAGCGTTAGATGGTATTGATGCATTGTTCAAAACAGTCAACGTTATGGCTTCAGAATGCACAAATGCATGGTCTGTGTGTTTGTCTCGCGCTTATGTTTGTCTGTTTGTTTGTCTGTTTGTTTGTCTGTTTGCTTGTTTATCTGCTTGTTTGTTGGTATGTCTGTCTGTCTGTTTGTTTACATTTTGTTGTTATATCCAGATCACGGTGGCAATTGTTATTTTTGACCGTTATATGAGTTTTTCAAGGTTAGGTTGTCATTTTAGAGAAAAAAGATCATGGAATATTAAAACATTATCCAACGATAATCAAAGATGTTTTTAATAAAAAAAAAATACAAAAAATCAAGTAAATGAATAATTAATTGAATGAATTTGAAGAAATAAAATGATTTCATTTTCTGAAAAATAATTTTATTTACACGAGAAAAAATGTTCCACTGATAAATGATCATAACGATGGTTGAAACGTCTAAAATTCTTGACGTGACAAACGTAGCTGGCAATGGAATGATAACGACATCATCATCGTCGTCGTCATCATCATCTTCTTCTTCCTCATCATCATCTTTTTCTTAACCATCATCTTCATCGTCGTCATCTTCTTCACCATCATCTTCATCGTCGTCATCTTCTTCACCATCATCTTCATCGTCGTCATCTTCTTCACCATCATCATCATCGTTATAAACGACACCTTAGTCATTGGTTGACACAAATTCAATCAGCAACTAAATAATAATCATCATCTTCATCGTCGTCGTCTTCGTCATCATTGTCCGTATCAATACCATCACCAACATCATCACCAACATCATCGTCATCATCATCGTCATCATCATCACCAACATCATCGTCATCATCATCACCATCATCATCATCATCATCATCATCATA
>NW_008704829.1:869949-875513 GCF_000326865.2 Helobdella robusta
TGTGTGTGTGTGTGTGTGTGTGTGTGTGTGTGTGTGTGTGTGTGTGTGTGTGTTTCTACGTAGGCATTGTTGTAAAAATGTTTCAAGTGAATGATTTCTTTTTGTTTAAGGGTAAAAGTTCAAAAATTTGTTGGCAAATTTAAATACAGATAAGACAATTCTAACGTTTTGCAAGCTGACATTTTGTCTTTGTGGAAATATTTTTCCGTGTTTTCACATGAAAACAAAAATGACACGAAAGCAATGATGGCAATACAATGAAGATGATTATGTGAGGCTGGTGTGATGATGACACTGATAAAAAAGATGACGAGGACGATTATGATAAACGAGTCAATCGAATTTCGTGAAACAAAACCCCAAAAAAGAGTAAAATAAAAAATAGATAAAAAAAATATTGCGGTTACATGAAGCGACAAGTGGCTACATGAAGCGACACGTGGCGACATGAAGCGACACGTGGCGACATAAAGCGACACAGACACGCATAAAAAAATTTTCATTACTTCAATTGAAACCCACCAAAAAATAATTTTTAGAAAAAATGCTATTAATATTATTGTTGGTATTTTTTTTATTTATTCTAATATATTCTTCAAAAACTTTTGTCACTATTCATTTTTCACACACACACCACACCACACCACACACACACACACACACACACACCTACACACACAGACACAAATAAACACACATACACGCATATACCGATCCAAGTCAATGTCTATTTAAATTATATATGTTTATTTTATATTGGTGAAAACCCAAATACTTTTTAATCTTTTTTCGGGTCACACACACACACACACATACAATCACACACACACACACACACAATCACACACATATACACACATACACACACAAAATCACAAACACACATCCATCACATGCACACACACACATACACAAACATACATCCACACACACACACAATCACACACACTCACACACACACATACGTATACACGAATTGTGAATTGTGAATACGTATACACACACACACAAACACACACTCACACACACACACATACATACATACATACATACATACATACATACATACATACATACATACATACATACATACATACATACACACATACATACAAACAAACAAACATACATACAAACAAACATGCAATCCTATTTCTAGATCATTTGTTTCATTTTCAATTTAAAATTATTGAAACAAGCTTGTATCATTTCTTCTATTTAATACCAGTTATACATTTTTTTTTCTTTCTATATTTATAACTATCCTCTCTTTCTTAGATTCTTTTTTTTCTCTCTCTCTTTTTCTTTCTCTCTCTCCTTTTTTCTTTCTTTCTCTCTCCTTTTCTCTTTCTCTCTCTTTCTTTCCATATCTTTGTCATTTCACATTCACTCGTTTCGTCTGCTCCTAATTTATTTTTTCTAAAATCTTGTATTTTTTAGCTTTGCATATTTTTTTCTATTTTTCATTCATTCGTTCATTTGTTTACTCATTCATTCATTCGTTCGTTCGTTCATTCATTCAATCGTTCGTTTGTTCGTTCATTCATTTACACCACCATCATCACCATCATCACCATCGTCATTGTCATCATCGTCGTCGTCATCATTATCATTATCTTCTCGGTATATTCTGTGCACTGTAGAAATTGGCCATATAACCATCCTAGCATGCATCACGCCGTTTCGTGTTTTACAATGATGACGATACACATACACACATCCATACAAACACACACACACACGCCCACACACACACACACGTGTGGAAAAACCTGTATATTGTATACTTGTACACGATGTACATGTTCTTGTACACGATTTCTCCATTTCCCTAATTGCAGAATACCTCAAAGTGCACAGCCCGGCCGAGTTCGTCATCATCAACCGCAATCATCATGATGACGTCACAATCATGAGTCATCACGTGATCGTTTCATTCTTTCATTTTTCGTTTTTTTTCTCTTTCTCTCTTTGTCTGTCTTTCTGTCTCTCTCTCTCTATACCTCTCTCTCTTCTTCTACTTCTTTCTTTGTTCTTTCTTATCCTTTTTCCTTTCTTTCTCTCCATCCACTTATCCCATCTCTCCATCTTTGACTCATTTTTTCCGTCAGATGGCACGACTAATAGTAATAATAGAGTCAGTGGGTACGCGCAAGACAGCACAATATGGGGTAACAGTTATTTGATAAAATGCATGCGCGTTTTTACAGCGTATCAGGTATCAGTGGGTATTGTAAGAAAACCAGTTATTTGATAGAGGCCGTGCGCATTTTTTATAATGTATTCGGTATTTTTAAATGCCAGCTGTCTGTCTTTTGTATTAGGTATGGGAAGGTTATTTAAAAGTATCGGGTTTTCTGTTGTGAATTGATTGTGTAAGGAGATGGGTTTGTGAGGTTTGGCTAAAATCTAAATCTAAATACACAACATTGTTTTGAATTTGTCTGTGTGTTTTTGTGTGTGTATGCGTGTGTGTGTGTGTGTATGTGTGTGTGTGTGTGTTCGTCATCATCATTGTCATTGTCAACATCATCATCATCAGAGTTGTCCTAATTCTTTTAATAAACCCGACATCATAATCTTCGTAAGTACACTTGCACTTAGCTTAGGTGCACCCGCACCAGATATACTCGACACACACATGCAAACATACATGCAAACACACATGCAAACATACATGCAAACACACATGCAAACATACATGCAAACACACATGCAAACATACATGCAAACATACATACACGTACACGTTATAAACACGTACGTGCAATAAAAAGTGTACTTACTTATGTCTGTGGATATTTATGGTAACTTCTTCTAATTAGCTCCATCTTCGTGTCATCTACCGTGTGCGTGTGTGCGTGTGTGCGTGTGTGTGTGATAGAAGAATAGAGAAGGAGAGAAAGACAAACATGTGTTTTTGTATGTATTTATGTATGTGCGTGAGAGAGAGAGAGAGAGAGAGAAAAGGAGAAAAAGACAAACATGTGTTTTTGTATGTATGTATGTATGTGTGTATGTGTGTGTGAGAAAGAGAAAGAGAGAAAGAGAAAAGAAAAACAAACATTTTTTTTTATGTATGTATGTATGTGTGTGTATGTAAGAGAAAGAGAAATATGTGTTTATATGTATGTATGTATGTGCGTGTTAAGTAAGTGTTTGTGTGTGCCATGAGTATCATCATCTTCATCATTGCCATCATCATCACTACTGCAATTAAAAGTGGAATTAATTCTAAAATTAATTGAACGATCGTTATCAGTACCGCCCACACACATATATAAAGCTCTTTGCTTGCTTGTTCCAGTGACCATGATGATGATGACGATGGTGACGATGATGATGATGATGGTGACGATGGTGACGATGATGACGATGATGATGATGACGATGATGATGATGATGACGATGAAGCAAATGCTTTAATTTGATTAATGCCAAGAACTTCCGCCAGACGCATTCTGATTGGTTGATGGATGATGACGTCATCTTGAACGCCATTTATTTGGCGCTTAATTAATTATACTGCATTATTATTATTATCATTATTATTGTTGTTGTTGTTGTTGTTGTTATTGCAGATGATAATGTTGTAGGTGGTGGTAATGATGACGTTTTTGTTTTTGTTGTTTTGTTATCATCGTCGCGAGAAGGTCTCAGCTTTAGACCAAGTGACTATGCTTTCCTATCGCGAGGAGGTTTCAGCACTAGACCAAGGGATTTTACTTTCTCATCGCGAGAAGGAATAAATTAATGAGTTAATTAATGATTGAATGAAAAAACAATGAACGAACGAACGAACGAACGAACGAACGAACGAACGAATGAATGAATGAATAAATGAACGAATGAATGAATGAATGAATGAATGAATGAATGAATGAATGAATGAATGAATGAATGAATGAATGAATGAATGAATGAATGAATGAATGAATGAATGAATGAATGAATGAATGAATGAATGAATGAATGAATGAATGAATGAATGAATGAATGAATGAATGAATGAATGAATGAATGAATGAATGAATGAATGAATGAATGAAACCACTATTGATTGACGGAATCATTGATTGCATTCAAGCGAATGATAGAATAAACAAATTGTATGATATCCTGAATGAATGAGTGAATGAGTGAGTGAACAAGTGAATGAGTGAATAAATGATTGAATGATCAAATGAGTGAGTAAGTGAACGAATGAGTGAGTGAACGAGTGAATGAATGAATGAATTATCAATTATACAGAAGAATAATTAATAGACAAGTGAAGTGATCCCTGAATAAATAAACGGATGAACCGACGAAACGAAAGAAGATAGAAAGATGGATTGAATGAGGAAATAAAGAAATGAAGAAATGAGAAAAAACTACCCCAATAATTTTGAAACACCCATTAACTGAGAGAAGATTAATAACGAAGTAATGAAAAAAAAATATGAAAAATGATTATCTATCAAGAGTAATCTATTATTATCATACACATCATTATTTTTATTATTACTATTATTATTATTATTATTATTATTATTATTATTATTATTATTATTATTCCTCCCTTGATATTTATTCTGATTGATGACGACGACGACGATGATGATGGTGAGGATGGTGAGAATGTTGTTGCTGTTACAATGCTTTAAGAGTCAAAAAATATATTGTATATGCAACGTATGTGCGTATGTGTAATGTATTTGTATGTATGTGTGTGTATGTATGTGTGTATGTGTATGTGTGTTATAAATACTCGTGCCAAAATTTCGCCTAAATTATGCGCATAATAAATTAGTTTTTTGACGGAAAAAAAACATTTTTTTTTAATGTTGAAATATAAACAAATTATATAGTGCTGTCTCTTGATAAATCATGAAAATAATTTTTTGGTTTGTAGGTGTGTGAATGTATGTGTGTATATCTAAGTATCTGTGTATGTATGTATGCATGTGTGTATGTATGTGTGTATGTATGTGTGTATGTATGTGTGTGTGCGTGTATGTACGTTTTAAGCAAATAATGTTGTTGATGATGATTTTAAAGATGATGGTGATGATGACGACTATGACGATGATGATGATAATGACGATGTTGATGTTGATGATGATGATGATGATGAAACCAACAACAACAAAAAAAGCAACAGAATACATTGCGCTTATACAGCAACTCTATTGATTGTTGTAGAACTATTTCGTGTTTTTATTAATGTTGTAATATAATTATATTTATTTTAAAGTAATATTAATTTATTAGTTATTATTCCTGATATTATTACTATTAGTAGTAGTAGCAGTAGTAGTAGTAGTAGTAGCTGCAGTTGTTGTAGTAGTAGTAACTGCAGTTGTTGTAGTAGCAGCTACATTAGTAGTAGTAGTAGTAGTAGTAGTAGTAATAGTAGTAGTAGTAGTTGTAGTAGTAGTAGTAGTAGTAGTAGGAGTAGCTGCAATAGTAGTAGCTGCAGCTGTAGTTGATGTTGTAGTTGTAGTAGTTATCATAATTTTTCATTATTATTATTATTATCATTATTATTATTTTTATTATTATTATTATAATAGCATACATAC
>NW_008704829.1:888533-896306 GCF_000326865.2 Helobdella robusta
TTAACAACAGCAACAACAACAACTACTTTAACAACAGCAACAACAACAAAATAGACATTAACAACAACAACAACTTAGACATAAACAACATTATAAACATCCAATTAAAGACCCAAAATAGCATTGGCTATCGGTGACGTCATTATTCGACATTAATTGCGGATATTAACAACACGAAAATTGCTTGATTGCAAGCGAAACCTAACAAACAAGTATTCATACAAACAAACAACTAACAAACAAACAACCAACAAACATACAAACAAACATACATACAAACAAACAAACAAACAACAAACAAGCAAACAAACAAACATACAAACAACAGACAAAACAACCAACCAGCTACCAAAGAAATATACATACATACAAACAAACAAACAAACAAACAAACATACATACATACATACATACAAACAAACAAACAAACATACAAACAAACAAAAATCTTCTCTTTCTCTCTCTCTTACTTAATTATGCATTTTTGACAGGTGTAGAATCCTAGATTTCATGTTGTCATCTACTTTGTTTCAATTAAGCATACAATACAATACTATACAATGCAATACAATACAACACAATACAATACAATTCAATACACAACATACATCATAAAACAATACAATACAAAACAATACAAAGCAATACACACGGTATACGTATTACATACAAAAAAATTGTCTTTTTCTTTGTACAATTTTTGGGTGTATTTGTATACATACAATACAAATTAATACAAAATAATATATTTGTATATATACAATACAGATTAATACAAAATTGTTACACAATAATATATTTGTATATATACAATACAAATTAATACAAAATTGATATACATAATATTATATTTGTATATATACAATACAAATTAATACAAAATTGATATACATAATATTATATTTGTATATATACAATACAAAGTAATACAAAATGGATATACACAATATTATATTTGTATATATACAATACAAATTAATACAAAATTGATGCAAAATAATATATTTGTATATATACGATACAAATGAATACAAAATTGTTACACAATAATATATTTTTACAATATTCTATAAATTCTACCGAATGTTTCGGTAGAATTTATAGAATTTATAATGAATTTAATGAATTTATAGAATATTGTAAAGATCATGGTCTATTACCAACAAATAATGTATTTGTATATATACAATACAAATTAATACAAAATTGATACACATAATATTATATTTGTATATATACAATACAAATTAATACAAAATGGATATACACAATATTATATTTGTATATATACAATACAAATTAATACAAAATTGATGCAAAATAATATATTTGTATATATACAATACAAATTAATACTAAATTTATACAAAATAATATCACGTACATCTCAGAGAAGCAGCAGCTATAGTAGCAGTATTGAAAAATAGTAGCTATAGTAATCGGTAGTAGTAGTGGTATATGTAGTAACGACAGGAGCAGCAGAGAAGCAGCAGTAAAAATGATAACAGTGGTAATTGCTGGTAGTAGTACATGTAGTTACGACAGCAGCGACAATAACGTCAGATCCTAAGACGCCATGTGATTTAATGCAAATAAGCAGGCCAACTTGCTCTATGTTTATAGTGTCAACGACAACATCTCAATAGCTGAAAGCTGCTATGTGGCAGTAGTAGTATTAGTAGCAGCAGTAGTATTAGCAGCAGTAGTAGTAGTAGTAGTAGTAGTAGTAGTAGTAGTAGTAGTAGTAGCAGCAGCAGTAGTAGTAGTAGTAGAATAGTAGTAGTAGTAGCAGCAGTAGTAGTAATAGTAATAGTAGAAGTAATAGTAATAGTAGCAAGTAGTGTGTTACTGATAATGATAGTCTTAATGACGATGGTTTATTTTCTCTAGCTGAAGTGACCAGAGGTTTCAACGAACGAATGCGTGCCGAGCTTAAGAGAGTACACGCGAATCAACGCTCCATAAATTTCCCGCCATAATAGTCGCTGGATGTCTTTGAAATCGAAACCGGTCAGTACGACGAACATTCAGACTCTCTTGACCGTGACGTCATCTTTCAGCATGTTATGGCGTCAGTGGTGGTGGTGGTGGTGGTGCTGATGGCGATGATGGAAAAGATGATGATAACGATGATGAAGAAGATGATGACGATGACGAATTTCTTCAACTGATTAATGGCCAATCCTTGAATAATTCGTTGCATTAATGGGTGTCCCTTGATTGATGGTTCTTTGTGATGATGATGATGATGATGATGGTAATGATGATGGTGTTGATGATGATGACGATGGAGATGATGATTGTGGTGATGATGGTGATGACGATAATAGTAACGATAGTAATGATATTGATTTTTTCTTAGAACAAGCGAACTTAGAGACAAATGAAAAATGTGAAGTGTCTGGTCTCTCTCTTTCTCTCTCTTTCTCTCTCTCTCTTTCTCTCTCTCTTTTTTTTTCTCTCTCTCTCTCTGTGTGCTCTTTTTCTGTGTGTGTGTCTGCGTGTGTGTGTGTGTGTATGTGTAGGTTTGTGTGAATAATTTCAATTAACACCGCGGAAATCGCGGAGTGTTTGCGCTGGCACTTCATGACGTACAAAATGAAATTTCTAAACTATACAATCAAAGAATGATGCAGAGCCATTCATAAGTGAACATATAATTGCCCAAATGAATGAATGAATGAATGAATGAATGAATGAATGAATGAATGAATGAATGAATGAATGAATGAATGAATGAATGAATGAATGAATGAATGAATGAATGAATGAATGAATGAATGAATGAATGAATGAATGAATGAATGAATGAATGAAAAAAAAGGAAAATGAATTAATGAAAAAATAAAACGAACAATCGATCGATTGAACGAACAAATGAATGAATGAACAAACGAATGAATGAACAAACGAACAAACGAATAAATGAACAAACGGATGAATGGATTGTTGAAGTTTTGTAATTATGGCGAGTTTAAAAATAAAATCTGCACTCGAGAAAGCAGGTATGTCTGGGTTCAAGTTTATCATCATCATCATCGTCGTCGTCGCCATCTTTGTTGTGCTATCATTATCATAATTACTATCATTACCATTATGTTTGTTTGTTTTTTTCATCATCGTCGTCATCATCATCTTCATCGTCATCATCACCGTTACTCTAGATTATGGGTATGTGTTAATCTATATCAAATTAATCTATATCATCATCATCACATCGTTTCATCATCGTCATCATCAACACACCACCATCCTCACCACCACACCATCAATATCACTACCACCATCACCACCACACCAACCTCATCATCACCACACCCTCATCATCATCATCACTCTAGATCATGGGCATGTGGTCACTGTCGAAGGCGATGTGTGATGTGTGGACGTCTAGTGATGTGCTACTCTGCACCGCCAGCATTCTCAACCTCTGTGCCATCAGTATAGATCGGTTGGTCATAATTTGACTAATTTGGTATTATAACACGGCGCGATGGTGTATGGCTAAGGTGCCTGTCATTGCTGATGCCATGGTCCGGGTTCGAATGCAATAAGATCCCCGCCTATCACATGCAAAAGTGTTTGATTCGTTAATTCACGTGTATTTAATGATTAATGATTATAATTATTATAATTATTAAATATAATATTATTATTGGTGATGGTGGTGGTGAAGATAATGACCATATTAAGAAAAGATAATTAAATCACTCGATCATTATCATCACCACTACCAACGCTACCATTATCATCATCACCACCATCATTATCACCACCACCACCACCATCATCATCATCATCAAACAGGTACCTGACCATTACCCGCCCTTTCGAGTACGCCGCAAAACGTACCCCCTCCAGAATGATCCTGATGATCATGAGCGTCTGGGTGACCTCAGCCCTCATAAGCATTCCCCCGCTGTTTGGCTGGAGGGCCGACCCACCTCCGGGTCACTGCGAGTTGAGCCAGGACGTCGCCTACCAGTTCTACGCCACGGTCGGGGCGTTTTATTTACCCCTATTTGTCATGGTGACGGTCTACTACAAAATCTACATCGTATCAGCCCAGGTTCGTAAGACAGAAGCCAAGCTTCAACCATTCAACTGCCCAAACGCCTCCCCCAACAACCAGCAGGGGGGTTATTCTACGCCATTTTTTAGGAGTAGGGCTCCGACCAGAGTGCCCTCTCAGCTCTGTCTCTATGCCCCCTCCGTCACCCCGGTGAAAAATATCAGCAACAATAGTAATAATAATAATAATAGTAATAATGATAATGGTTTGGCTGGAAGGGGAGATGGTGAGAGAAAGAAGAGTGGTGCGTTTTTAGGTGGGTATTATGGTGATGATGATGATGATGATAATGATGATGATAAGGATGATGAGGATGATGAGGATGATAAGGGGAGGATGGTAATGATGATGACGATGTCAATGTTTTCCATATTGGTGACGTCATATATTCTACGACGATGATGAGGGAATGAATGAATGAATGAACGAACGAACGAACGACGAACAAACGAACGAACGAATGAATGAAAATAGACCGAGCGAGTAGAGAGAGAAGTTGTTATGGTGATAGTATTGAGCCGGGATAAATTTAAAATTCAGGTGTAGAATTTTATTTATGCTGAAAATTTATAATGGCTCTAATTGATACAAATGACTTGCTACTGGCATGTTTAATGATGACACGTGGAAACAAATTTTCTCCAACACATCATTGCCTGTCGCGATAGTGTAATGGTTAAGGTGCCTGACTGAGCTACTGCTGTGATGCCCGAGTTCGACTGCAAGAAAATTCCTGCCTATAACATAAAATGCCTGTGTGATGTGTTCATACTTTAAACAAACATTAAAAAAAGGTTTATGATAGAGCATCATTAAGATTATCACTATCATTTTAGGTATCTTTATTTAGTATCATCATTTTAGCATGGGTTTTGTTATGAAAAGAGATGTATCAAATTACCGATGAAGTTGACACCCAATTTAACCGAAGTCAAACCTGAATACTAAAAGACCAAAAATTTTGTAAAAAAATATTTTGGTAAAAAACAAGCAATTGAAAACCTAACAGTATGCAGCTATCCATCACAACTATCCAACACAGCTATTCAACACAACTATCCAACAAGTATCCAACACAGCTATCCAACATAAGTTTCCAACCACAAGTATCCATCAATTCTTTATCGAGATAGTATCTAATCTCTTGTTCAAATTCAGACGTTTCAATTGCTGTAATGGGCCAAAATAACTTTCGCACTAACCAATAACCAACAATTATTGCTCTAGAACTCCAAACTGTGATGATTATTATTATCGTTACTATCTCTCTCGTTATTCAATTACTGAACTTTTATCCTTTTTATCATCGTCATTAGCATCATCAGCTTTGCCATCATCATCGTCGTCACCATCATCATCATCGTCGTCATCATCAGCTAACCTGGGTGTCATCATCATCGTCATCATCTATCATTTAATTTAAAAATCTGAGAAGTTAATTAAAATGTCCATATTTTAATTTTCCGATGTCTCTGCGAGGTGTTTAAGTGCAATTTCTCCTTTGAACATTCACTCATTCATTCATTATACTTTTAATCATCCGTTCGTTCATTTGTTCATTTGTTACTTCGTTTGTTCATTCGTTTGTTCATATATAATATATTTTCATTCCAGTTTACAGATGTAATATTATTATTTTTATTATAAAAAACCAGGTAGCAGCATAAGTAATCTTAGCAATAATTTCAACACCACCAACAACAACAACATCATCAACAACAACATCAACATCAATAACAACAACATCAACAACAACAACATCAACATCATCAACAACATCAACAACAACAACAACAACATCGCGAGTAGACGCACGACCGCAACGACGACGGCCTCAACGACGGCCTCAACAACCACGCAACTCCTCGGCAACCGTCTAGAGGTCTACGATCCCCGTCTCACGCCTAAAACTCTCCCAAACTTATCCCAAAGACGTCTCTCCCAGCAACCACCACCACCCACTCATCACCTCACACCCACCCATCTGTGTGCCACCACCAACCACGTGGAACATTCCCTTGAGGTTAAATTTCACCAGAGGCATAGTTTCGATCTTGGTGGTGCCCTCTCGCTCAGTAGACGGACCAGTGCGGTGCCAAACTTGAAAAATGGTGGATTATTTGGGGTGTTTGGTGGTGGTTTTGGAGTTTTTTTCGTGTGTCTTGTGATGGATTTTAAGGGTTTTTATGGTATTTTTAGAATTTGGTGATGTTCAATTAGACTTTGTGTGAATGGTTTTATGGGATAGATTCAAAATACTGTTGAACTGTGAAATTGTTAATTTTTGTAAAAACTTTCAATCTTGTACACTAACCCCTAGAAAAAGCCGCCTCCAATCAGCGTTTGGGCCTCCCTCAACCAGCCCAACAACAGCAGCAACCACAACATTCCAAACTTTTCAACAGATCATCAACTTCGTCCAGAGAGCACAAAACCACAAAAACGCTGGGTATCATAATGGGCTCGTTCATTTGTTGCTGGCTGCCATTTTTCATACTTGCCCTGATTAGGCCCCTCCTCCCAGATCCGTCTGTGGTCCCGCATTGGTTAGGTCAGTTAGGGGCTTTGGAGTTCTATATTGTGATTGGTTGATTGGCTGGTCGGTCAGTTTGTCGGTTAAACAATTTTATTTAGTTTAATTATAAAACCATTTCGAGAGGAAAATATTTTCTGTGTTCAGAAGGATAATTCAATTAAGATGCCAATGTTATTCTTGTTATCATTAATGTCAATATTAAATTTTTTTTATAACAATTATTATTGAAACTACCAAAATTTGTAGTAGTAGTAGTAGTAATAGTAGTAGTAGTAGTAGTATAGTAGTAATAGTATTAGTAGTAGTAGCAGTAGTGGTAGTAGCAGCAGTAGCAGCCGCAGCAGTACGAGCAGTAGAAGCAGTTGTAATACATAGCGTGTATGCGTTAATAAATTGTCAAATAAATGTCATCTTAATACAATTTAGCCTTCTAGCAATACGGTATGATGATGTTATTATACGCATACCTGACATTAAAATTTGATTATTTTTCCATTGTTATTCATACTTTAGTATTGTGTTTTTTTATTTGGACCGTGGGATGGGGCAATGTATGTGTGTGTGTGTGTTGTTGTTGTTGCTTTGTGTGTGTTGTGTGTGTGTGTGTTGTCATTCTTATTTCCAGTATTTGCTATTTGGACCGTGGGATGGTGCAATGTATGGGTGTGTGTTGTGTTGTGTGTGTTTTTGTGTGAGTGTGTTGTTGTGTTTGTGTGTGTTTGGTTGATACTTTTGGAAACTAATTACGAAAGAATTAATGATAATCATAATAATAACAATAATATTGTTATTATTGCTATTATAATTTATAAATAAAAAAAAATTCTAATTATTCGAAATTATTTAATATCTTTTTGGCGCGAATTGGTCACGTGCGTGACACGTTTGGAAAATTTTTGGCGCCAAACAATCGGCACTTAGATAAAAAACTCTCGCCTGTTTGTCATGCAATTGTTGCTGTAAAAATATTTTTATCATCATCATCATCATCGTCGTCATCATCATCATCATCATCATCATCATTGTCATCATAATCATCGTCCTCGCCGTAGTAGTAGTAGTAGTAGTAGTAGTAGTAGTAGTAGTAGTAGTAGTAGTAGTAGTAGTAGAAGTAGAAGTAGTAGTAATAGTATTAGTTGTAGTTGTAGTTGTAGTAGTAGTAGTA
>NW_008704829.1:896356-905197 GCF_000326865.2 Helobdella robusta
TATGAGGTACTCTCCTCTCTCTCTCTCTCTCTCTCTCTCTCTCTCTCTCTCTCTCTCTCTCTATTTCTCTCTATTTCTCCATCTCTTTCTCTCTCTCTTTTTCCCTCATTCTCTCTCCTAATTACTCTCTCCTAATTACTTGCTATTCATTAAATTTTCATAATAAAAATAATAATAATCCCCAGAGAAATACACGCACCAATACAGGGAGATAAATAAAACTTTGGAAATTTGAAATATTCACACGTACACAAACGTCTGAGAATGTATACGTATACACACATACACACACATACATTCACCAATACATGGCATACAAAACACATACATATACACTAATACTCGATACACAAACATACACCAAAACACGAACTAACTCCCACACACTCACACACACACACACACACACACACACACACATATACTCACACACGCACACGCACACACACACATATGTATACACGCACACACACACACACACCAATACACACCACAGGTAGTTGCTTACAATGGTTGGGATTCGCGAACAGCCTTCTTAACCCTGTCATATATGCCAGGTTTAATAGGGAGTTCAGAACGCCGTTCAAACATATATTACTCTGCAGGTGTGTGTCTGTGTGTTTGTGTGTGTCTGTGTGTGTGTGTGTGTTTGTGTGCGTGTGTGTGCGTGCGTTCTTACATCATGTGTTTGGATGTCTGCTTATAAAGATGAATGTGATTAAATAGTGCACGTTCAACATTTTCCACAAGTTTTAATGGCTAAGTTTTTAATTTTTAGTACATTGAAATCTTTTTAAATAATTCAGCCTGGAGCTGATGGAATTCTGTAAACATTGAATAATAATAACTACAACTTGAGCAAAATCATGAAAAATAATTTGAATTTATAATATTTAAAACACAACAACAGCAACAACAAAATAATCAAACTCAATAACAAAAACTCACACGTACTGACACACACACAAACACAAACACACACACACACATAAATACACTCACACACACAAACAAACACACACTTACACATAAATACACTCACACACACATACAAATAAATACACACACAAACACAAACACACACAAACAAACACACACACATACACAAACACACACAGATGCAAAGATCTCGACGCCAAACTCCGCCTAGAAACCTACGCCGAGAAATACGGCCCTGGCGGGGCTTGCCAGGTCTCTTACGACGGGGGCTCCAAGCTCAACATGCAAGGTAGGCCAGGCAGCAGACGTTTGTCTAGCATAGGCAGTGTAGAGATAGTGAAGGTGGAGAGAGAGGAAGTTGAGCAGTCAAATTGCGAGAGATATGGAGTGGAGAGGAGAGGCAATAGGGGTAATAATAATAATAATGATAGTGGTAGAAACTATCGCGGATCGGCCCTACCTGACGAGAAGATGACGTTGTTGCCGTGTAGGGCCCCCTCTCAAAACGTACTCCCATCGATCCCGCGGCAGATGACCACCCAGCCGATGCTCGATATTCAACTGCCACTGATATCGCTTTCGTCGTCACCTCCATCGCCTCGAAAGTTAAAAATTCCTGATGATGATGATGCAGGTGGTGGTGGTGGTGGTGGTGGTGGTGGTAAAAGCGATAAGGATGATGACGACAATGATGTTTGTGGTAATGATACTAAAATTGGCGGCGATTTTAAAAAGAAGGAAGCTGGTGCTGATGATGAGGATGGTGGTGGTGGTAGTGATGATGATGATGATGGTGGTGGTGGAGGTGGTGATGATGATGATGATGGTGGTGGTGGAGGTGGTGATGATGATGATGATGATGGTGGTGATGATGATGATGGTGGTGATGATGATGATGGTGGTGATGATGATGATGGTGGTGATGATGATGATGGTGGTGATGATGATGATGGTGGTGATGATGATGATGGTGGTGGAGATGGTGGTGATGATCATGATGACGGTGAGGCGAGTAAGCAAAAATTGCAAAACTCTCGCGGTGACCATGATGATAACGATAATAATAATAAAAATTATAATAATATCAACAACAACAGCAATAAAAATAATAATAATAATAATGATAATAATAAAAATAGTATTAGTAATAATAATAATAACAACAACAACAACAACAACAACAATAATGACAATAATAATGATGATAATGATAACAGTGGCTCAAATTTAAACGACATAAACAACAACAACAACAATAAAAGCAACAAAACAAACATCAACAACATAGACGTACAATCTAAAACTACTAATGTTGTAACAATGAGCTCTAACAACAACAACTTCAACAACAACGACAACAACAACAACAGCAACAACAACAACAAAAATAATAACAATGAAATCAAATCACCCAAACAACAACGCGCAAACAACAAATCCGACAACCACAACGAAAATGACGAGGTGACTTCATCCTCGTCGCCGTCATCATCATCATCATCGTCATAATAATAATAATAATAATAATAATAATAATAAATTTATTGATGACATGCTTGAATTTATTACGAGTTTTACTCCACAGTCATATTCGTTTTTGCCATCATTGTATTTAATATCATCATTATTATTATTGTTTTTATTATTATTATTATTGTTGTTGTTATTGTTATTATTATTATTATCGTTATCATTATCGCCATCAGGTGTATTCAACATCATTCGCCAATTTTGGAAATTAGCTTTTTGGCAAAAATTTTCAACATTTTTTTAGAAATACAAAAAAATCTCATCCCGTCGTCATCATCATCGTCTCTGTCGTCGTCATCATCATCAAAACCATCAGTAGTAGTAGTAGTAGTAGTAGTAGTAGTAGCAGCAGTAGCAGAAGCTGCTGCAACACCACTAATATCATCATCGTCAGAATCGCGATCCTCGCTAGCATTATTTGGTCAAGTCATTTTTGGCTTTCAAGGCTTTCATGTCATCATCGTCGTCACTAACTTTAGTACTGATATATATGTACACACACACACGCACACACACACACACTCTCTCTCTCTACTTCTCTCTCTCTCTCTTTCTATCTCTCTCACTCACTAATGGTCTAATTAGTCTATCAATTAATTAAACATACTTCGTTTTTTGTCCAAAGGTTTTCTCCATAGCAATACATAGATGACAATAATGTTGTAAAAAATTTTTTTTTCAAATATCTACATGTATTTGTTTATTAATTGATTAATTTAATTATTTATTCATCTATTTATTTATTTATTTATTTATTTATTCATTCATCTATTAATTCATTAATTCATTAATTTATTCATCTATTAATTAATTTATTTATTAATTTATTCATCGATTTATATATAAACTTGTGTTTCTCTGTCTTGATTTTAACGTCAAATAAAGCATCTTAATATATTTCAGTGGGTTGTTTGCTACACAAACACACACACACACGACATCATAATCAAGTAACATGTGGTCATCATCATCGTCATCATCATCGTCATCATCATCGTCATCCCCACTACCAGCATCATTATCATCATCATCACCATCACCATCATCATTCCTATCATACATATTAAGCGCTGTGAATTTTTTCCATAATTATTATTCGTCCTTTTGCATTGGAGCGTATCTAATTCATTCTTCCATCCATCCGTCCATCCGTCCATCCGTCCGTATGTCTATTTGTTGTTTGTTTGTGTGTGTGTGTGTGTGTTTGTGTGTGTGTGTTTGTTTTAGATTGGTATGGAAGGTAATCAATCACTCATTTAGCTATTGAAAACCGGAGAGCAATTTTTTTTTTCAACAGCTAAATCAGTCATTTACTACAAAAAGTTTCATCTGTCAATCAGTCAATCAAGTTTTCCATCAATCAATCAATCAATCCATCTATCCTTCATCCGTCCATCCATTCATCCATCCATTAATCAATCAACTAACCAATCGACCAAACTGATCAACCGAAAATGCTCTAAATCGAAAAATTTCATAGAACTATGGTTCTCAAATTTAAGGATTGTTAAACCCGAAATCTAAAACATTTACTAAATAAGATATATTAACCATTTAATTTTAAAAATAAAATAATAATTGAAGTAATTTATTTTAAATTAAGATAAATCTGTTTACAAAATAACTCTTATACTGAATAAAACAGTAAATAAATCAAACCATTAATTAATAAAGCTAAAGCTTGCACAAAAAAATATATTCTGGTCGATTTTTTGCTAAGATTATTGAAAATAAATTTAAATATTATTTAGATAACTTATTTTTTTCATTTATATTTTATAATATTCTTAATACGAATAATTAATTCCCTGTATAAAAAGAAATATTCAGAATTCAAATTTGCATTAATAACTTAAATCCCATTTTAAACTCTATGCCAGTTCAGTCACCACGTGTTTATTTTTCTTCCTAAATAGAATAAAATCTTTTTTTTAACGTTTTAATCGAATAAAATAATTGAATAAACATTTAATTATTTAATTTTTAATAATTTGTAAATAGATTTTAATTAAATTAATAATACAAGATGGCGGATGGAAATATTGATTTCACGGACGAAAGAATTTTCAGGTTGGTCCGGAAAATAGCTGGCAATGAACCTCTGCTCCGATCCAAAAGCTTCAAACGACTGAAATTATTTCTCAAAAATTTGCCAGGTTTTGTTTATTTTTTTATCAACCAAGTAACTATTTCATCAAATAACTAATATAATAAAACTAACTTTCAGCTTCGACTACAAATCTGACCATGGCTAAACTTTGGAAAGGCCTTCATTACAGTATGTGGATGGCTGATAAGATGATTTTTCAGGTTTCTTCCACTCTCTAAAAAATTTTTTATAAATTTATTAATGTGTAAAAGTAAATCAATTGTTTGTTTGTGGTACAGTTGGCTGTTTAATTGACCTTTTATTGAAAAGTTCATCTATTCAGTTGCCCAATTCATACATTTATTTGTTTTACTGGTTCATTTTTATTCATTTCTTAACTGAAGACTGATTGACTGAACAGCAGATGATGATTCTTTGGATGGTTGATTGATCTCATATGTCCACACAAACACACACAAACGCGCACACACGCATGCAACATCGCAGGAACAGCTGGCGGACAGCATCTCGACAATCATCCACACTCTCCCATCGGACGAACTGTCGATGATGTTTTTTGACGCCTTTCTTCAAGTCGAGGCCCACGAATGGCATCTCATTGATGATCTACGAATGGATAAATTTTTAAGGGTTGGTTGGTTGGTTGGATTGTTTGGTTGGCTGGTTGGTTGGTTGGTTGGGTTAGTGCTAAAATTAAATTAAATTTAAAGCCATAAATGATAACTATCATTTCATCATTAGTAATAGTTAACTTCCTACCTACCCCCCCATCTATAGCTGGTTAGGTTCATGTTTAGGGAAACGTTCAGATTCATGAATAGCAGCAAGAACAACTGGAGCCAGATGGTTTCCAAAAAATTTTGCTCGAGTTTGTCAAAAACATTCAATGATCCAAAAATATCGTTGAATCTGCTCTTCCATATTTTAGATTTTTTTCTCGATGAGTTGGAAAGAGTTGCAGGCAGTGAGGTCTGGGGAATTTTTCAAACAATAATTTCAGTGTCTTTGTTTTTTTTTGTTTGTTATGATTTGTTTTCTATGATTTTATGCTAAGCTTCATTAACTTTTCACTTGTTTTTATTGTTTATTGTTTTTGGTTATATGTTAGAGCTTTATTTATAATTTGGTCATTGTCAATAATATCATTATCACTGTTACCATTATTATTATTATTATTATTATTAATGATATTATTGTTATTATTTAGTACCCAGAACAGTTCATCAAGTCTGTTACTAGGGTCTTCATAGACTGCATATCAAAAACAAACAAGTTAGTATCGGATATGTGATATCTCTCTCTTTCTCTCATATACTTCTTCATTTTTTTTCATTTTCATCATCCAACAGTGAGTACCTGGCAAAAGAAATTAAAAAATTGTACCTCAATAAAATCGCCACATCCCAGTATAAGGTTTCAGTTCGCTTTTAGTTATTTACTATTATTATTATTATTGCAGTATGATTATTATTGCAGTATGAGTAGTAGCAGCAGCAGCAGTAGTAGCAGCAGCAGCAGCAGTAGTAGTAGCAGCAGTAGTAGTAGCAGCAGTAGTAGTATAGTAATGGTAGAATGGTCAAAATATTCGTAGCAGTAGCAGTAGTAGAATATTAACAATAGCAGTATCATTATTATTATTGTTTATTATTATTATATTATTATTATTATTTTATTATTATTAACGTAAAGATGACTGAAGCAACTTTGAAAGAGATGTCATTCTCCAGGGCCTCTAAAAAAAATTGCAAGAATCGACCCATCCTTTTCTCCCTTGTCAAAAAAAAGTCTGTATTACATAATAAGATGTGGATATAGCGATTATGATGATTAACATGATGTGCGTGTGTGTGTGCGTGCGTGTGTGTGTGCGTGTGTAATGTATGTATAGTTTCATTACTACAGTGATTAATTATTATAAATAATAATTATTTTATTTGTTTATTTGGCTTTCAGAAAGGCTAAAAAATCGAAACCCAAGAAACCTGCCAATGATAATGATGACATGTCTACGGAGGAAAATGGTGATGATGACGTCATTGATGACGTTAATGATGATAATGACGATGATGCCGAGAATGATAATGATGGTGCTGCTGGTGATGATGATAATGACGACGACGACGATGATGATAATGATAATGATGGTGAATCGTAACGATGACTTTTTTTTAGCATTTTTATAAATGGAAGTTTTTTTTGTCTTAAAGTAAAAAGAAGAAATAGATCCCTGCGCTGTGGTAAAATAAATTAAAATATAAAATACAATGTAAAATAAAAATCACGTATTCTAGAACCTACAGACACAAAATTATCAAATAAAAAAGTCGATATTGATATAAATGTCTCATTCCCAAGCAATCCATTTCATTTTGACTTGTCTTAATGGATGAAAAAGATGATGATTTGTATATATATATATATATATGTATGGTGTTTAGTGTTTATTATAAACTTTCAATATTTTTAGAAACTATTGTTATGAAGAACTTTTAAAAAAAGTGAAGAATTTTTTAAAGTTAGGAGTGTATACACCCAGGAACGGTTACTTCTTTACTATTTTAAGGTTCGTCACTGAATGAAGTTTCTAAGACATTCGGGTAAAAAAATTACAATTGGCTTCGTATGTACGCTATATACGCTGGTAAATAGTTCAAAACTTTGTCCTGAAAAGTGGACCATTTAGGTTTTTTCTGAAGTTTTACGAATTTCAAAGTTTCTAAAACGTTTAAAAAGTTTGATAAGTTTATTGATCATAATTCTCTAACAAATATCCAAAACTAATAAATATTTTATGGAAATTATGAATCCAGTTTAATATGTTATGGGGAAAAAATTCTTAAAAAATTGACCGCTGGCGAATTGACTGAAAAAAAGAATAAATTAGTTAATTATTGAATACAAAGAATATTGAAAAATTAGGAAGAAAATAAAATGAAATAAACCCATTCTAGAGGAGACCATCAGAAGACTGTATATAAGTTTACACATAGATAAAAAACAACAATGAATAAAAAAGAAGTCTTTCGAGTTCAAAAAAGTAAAATTTAATGACTAAAGTATATATGTACACACACACAAACACACACACACAGACACAACTTTTTTTGCTAAAAAGTCACTCAAATTCAGTTTGGTAGTTTCCGAGATATCTGCCCCCGAAAATAACGATGGAAAATCCAATGAATGAATGAATGAATGAATGTATGAACGATTAAAAGAATAAATGAATGTATAATTAGATGAACGAATGAATGAACTAGAAGGAACAGAATGAGTATTAAAGATAGTTCGTGAGAATGACGAAAAAATTGAAAAAGAAATCAAGACATGATATATAGAACGATATTACAGTTATTATATAAATATTTACAAATATATAACACACACACGCACCACACACACACGCACACTCACAATGATATACAGTTGTATAAGAAATTGTCATGAAATGGTTAACTATAAGGGTATATACATATATTTATATATATAGTTTATATTATATATATAGTGTTTATGTTTGTATACATATATTTATAATACATACATACATATATATATATATATAGATATATATATATATATATATATATATATATATATATATATAGATATATATATTTACAATATTCTATAAATTCTACCGAATGTTTGGCGTTAATATGTTTGTAGTTCGTTTTTTCGATTTTTCTCACTAAAGTTTTTTGGTGAACGTTTAGTTTATTAAAATTCAAAATAAACTTATTTTTCGAATTCATGCTGCAAATAAGGCCGTATTTCGATTCCGAATGAATCATCGTCAGTGCTCCTTGCTGTATATATAGGGAAATATTGACTTTGTCAAGATTAACTTTGACGTTGTGAAAATTAACTTTGGTGTTGTAAAATTGAACTTTGATGCGAATTAGGTGTCAGGTTTCTTAATTGTTTGGTCATCTTCTTTGGTCTCCTTTTCTTCATCGATAGCATCATATTCTTCTTTGTCTATATTTGCAGCATGAATTCGAAAAATAAGTTTATTTTGAATTTTAATAAACTAAACGTTCCCCAAAAAACTTTAGTGAGAAAAATCGAAAAAACGAACTACAAACATATTAACGCCAAACATTCGGTAGAATCTATAGAATATTGTAAAAATTATGGTCTATTACCAACATATATATATATATATATATATATATATATATATATATATATATATATATAATATATGTCTTTTAAAATCATTGTTTTTTAACATTGCAATGATTAAAACGTTAATAATA
>NW_008704829.1:905247-919638 GCF_000326865.2 Helobdella robusta
TAAAATACAATACAATATCATACAATACAATATAATACCATACAGTAAAATACAATACCATACCATACAATACAATACAATACCAAACAATACAATACAATATAATGCAATACAATACCATACCATACAATACAATACAGTGCAATACATTGCCATACAATACAAAGAAATGTAAAAGCCCTGCAAATACAAAGTCATACAAACAATACAAATACATACAACAATACAAACAAACCATACAAACGAATACAGTCCTATACAAATACAACAAATACCTTAATTTTGTTGTTCAGTTCATCACAGCTGTTGACAAGTTGCATGTTCGTCTCATTCATCCTCTCACAGCTCTCCATCAACAATTGTTCTTCTGTCAATCTCTCTGATGAAAGAGTACAGGAAATAGGTAACAAATACATTCAGTCTATCCACAACTCGTTATAATTTGGAGAGAATAAAAAAAATAATGCATTCATTCATTCGTTCGTTCAATTATGCACTCATTCTTTCATCATCATCACCATCATCACTACCTTCAACATAACGTTGATAAGCCTCGATGATGACGCCAACACCAGGCCAATGATAACTCGGCGACCCAATATTACTGACCAATGAGTGAGCCCCATTACTAGTACCATTATTATTGACCAATGGCAGAGCAGAAGCATCACTCTCAAGGTCAAATCTATTTTTAGTCGGACTTGTAATGCTGCTATAGATAGCGCTACCATTATTATTAATATTACTATCATTATCCGTGACATCATTAATGTTATTGTAATAGCGGTAATAGTAATCATTATTATTATTATTATTATTATTATTATTATTATTACTATTTGTATTATTATTCTTTGAAGCGGGAGTGGACGATAGGCAATTAGCAAACGTCATCTCGCCAATCGGAGATTGGGAAAGACGGCGGCGATGATGCTGTAGCTGCTGTTGCAGTGGCTGCTGTAGCTGCTGTTGCTGATAATGGTGACGAGAAGGAGAATGATGAAGATGCTGAAGAGGAAGAGGAGGATGTTGGTGATGATAATCCATCTGTTCAATCGGTGCTATGTGGGCTATTTGATCTGATTTAATGGAGCCGGAGAAGTTTTCTCCTCCTCGCTTGGTCGGATTTGACTGATGGCTAGCTACACAAACATCGTGTGTGAAGTTGGCGTTGTTGTTGTTATTATTATTGTTGTTGTTATTGTTATCGTTGTTGATACTGTTTTTATTTGGTGTTCCGTAAAATTTAGCTGAATTTGTTGTTGCTGCTGCTGTTGTTGTTGTTGTTGTTGTAACTGTTAAGAATGAAGTAGCATTATTATTATTATTGTTGTTGTTGTTGTCATTATCATTATTATTTGTACTAGTAGTAGTTGTTGTTGTTGGATTTTTGTAAAAAACTGGTGCACAAGCTTCATTATTGTTGACGAAATGAAAGGTTGTTGGTGTTGTCGCCGATGAGTCATTGCTTATTACACTTGCATAATGTGATGTTGTTGTTGTTGTTAATGTGTTGATCTTCTTGTTGTTGTTGTTGTGGCTATTGTGGTTGTTGCTGTTGTTGAAATTGCTATTCGTATAATCTGCTGTTGGTTGATGGGAAGAAAAAAAGAAAAAATTAAAAATAAATTATTTATTATTTGTAGTTAATTTGAAAATTTCAATTGGATCCAGTTGATTCCCATTTAAATTCGACTCGATTCGATTGACCTTGACGACGTCATTACAAAAATTACGTTGATGACGTCATTACGGATGCTGTAATAATGCTATCGCATTCACTGAAGAGGTAAATCAAATCTAATCTCTAAACTCAATTTTATTCACTTATACAAAATACCCACCAACCATAAAAAGAAGCTGCATGTCTAGGAATCTGTGGCGACGGAGTTAGTTGCACTAATGAAGATGATGATTGTGATGATGATGACGATTGTGATGATGACGATTGTGATGATGATGATGACGATTGTGATGATGATGATGATTGTGATGATGATGATGATAAGTAAACAGAACTGGTGGCATACGCATTAGACATCAACCAATTATTGCTTGATGAAAATGATGACGACGACGATGATGATAATAGTCGCAACGATGATGATGATGATAGAAGTGGTAATGATGATGATGATGATGGTGATGACGACAATAAAGTTCTAGAATAATCTTCAGATCGGTTGCCTGGTGGTATTTTCTCTGTAAACATAATAGTTTTAATTGAAAAAAATTGACCCTGTGATAATGATGATGACGACGACGATGATGATGTATATGACGGTGATGGTAATGATAAGATGTGAGTGATGATGATGATGATGACGAATAATAATAATAATAATAATAATAATAATAATAATAATAATAAAATCCTCATCAAAAACAACAATAAGCAAGTGAATACAGAGTTATGGATTTTATTAAACAAATGGCAGACTGGATAGAAAATATGGAAGAAGGCGGGTGAACGATATAATCAAATGAGTGAATGAACAAATGAATGAATGAATAAATGAATGAATAAATGAATGAATGAATAAAAAAATTTATTTCCTGAGCTCTAGACGCATGCAATAAATTTGACAAATATATGTCTATTGACCAATCAATATAGCACTAAATCAGTTGAAAATTTGAAGAAAAAAATCCTCACTTGATCAAGCAATCGATCGCTAAATGAATCCCATTCAACCAATCAATCAATCAGCCAACCAACCAATCGATCAAGCAACGAACTAACCAATCAAATAACCAACAAACCAACCAACCAGTCGAACAACCAATCAATCAGCCAACCAGTCGAACAACCAATCAATCAGCCAGAATTCAATGAATGAATGGATGAATGAATGGATGAATGAATGAATGAGTGTCACTCTCCAATCAGCCGGCCAACCTTGAAAAACGAGACCTAATTTCAGCATGGCCTCAATCTTGTCGCACCCTTGTTCTTGGGAACTATTATCAGTACAACCCGACGACGAAGACGATGATGATGATGGTAATGATTGCGACGATGGTAATAAGGATGATGATAATGACGACGACGATGATGATGATTGCAAAGATGTCATCAATGGTAATACTGTAACTTGATGACTAGGAAGATATGACGAAAAAAACAATGACGACGATGATGATGTTGATAACAGTGATGATGATGATGATGCCGATGATGGTAACAATGATGATGATGATGATGATGAAACTGTCGATGATGATGATGATGACGACAACAAGTTTGATCTGATCCAAGTCAAAACGTCACTATCATGGTTGATAACAATATCATCAGCGCTACAATCAAAACCATGATCATTATTATTATTATTATTATTATTATTATTATTATTATTAATATTATTATTATTATTATCATCATTAATATTATTATTGTTTTCGTCATCCATTATTGATGGACTGATGCTTCTTTCTCTCATTCTTCTTTTTCTCCTTCTTCTCTTCTCGTATTCAATGTCTGTGTGTGTGTTTGTGTGTGCGTATGTGTGTGTATGTATGTATGTGTGAGTGTGTAAGTGTGTGCGTGCGCGTGTGTGTTGTGTGTGCGTGTTGTGTGTGTGTGAAAGTGTATAATTACCGTTAATCTTGTACAATATATATGTGCGACAACATGAATCTAAAACTATTCTAATTCTATTCTTAGACACGTAAGTCTAAGAATAGAAACATACAAATATCTAAAAATAGAAATGACCCTGAGGTAACTTAACCTTACCTTTAGCTTTGACAGCGGTTATTAAGCCGATTTTCAGTAAGAATTCCTCTTTACTAAGATCGAATAACTCTGGAATGGCCGGCTGTACGGTGACAGTTGTAAGTTTAGCCATCTTCAGATCGTAATTAGCACCATCATCATCGTCGTCGTCTTCGTCCTCACCAGCAACTTCATCATCATCACCATCCTCATGTACGTGGCCATTATTATCACCATAGCTAACGTCCATCTTACAATCATCATCATTACTATTGTTTCCAGTTGTAGTAGTTGTTGTTGTTTTAAAGTTGTTGTTGTTGGGTGCTGCTGCTGATGGTTTTGTCATATTCTTATTGCTTGATTTCTCCAAAAGTTTAAAAGAGATGTTTTTATTGTTGCCGTTGTTGAAGTTGTTGTTGGAGGAATGTTGTTGCTTCGACTTCAATTTAATTTTTTTCATCTTCATTGCTTCCAAATCTAACTTACTGACGATTTTCGAGCACGAGGTCGTAATTGTTGTGGTAGTTGATGTCGTCGTTGTGGTAGTTGACGTAGCCGCCGTTGTTGTTGTTGCTGCTGCTGCTGCAAATATTTTACCACCGTGAAAGTTATTAATGTCGTTGTTGTAGTCAGAGATGCTGTTGCTGCAGTTTTTGTTGTTGTCAGCTACTGTGCTGCTGCTGTTGTAGTTGTCAGCTGCTGTGTTGCTGTCAGCTGCTGTGTTGCAGTTGTCAGCTGCTATGTTGCTGTCGGACGTATTGCTATTGAGGTTAGTAGCTTTCTGCTTGGAGACGGCTAAATTCAATGGCAGTTCGTTACATTTGCCAGCAAGAGCTTGATTATAACTGTTCATGAAATTGCTGTAAAAAGGATGGTTACCAATGATATTGTTGTGGTTGTTGTTGTAGTAGTAGTTGTAGATGGAGCTGTAGTGTTGATTGTAGTAGCTGTTGTTGTAGGAATTGCTGTTCAGTTGGGAGTGTTCAGATTTAGTGGGAGAAGATGGTGTTACCGAATTCAATTTCTGCTGTTTGGTTTCAGTTGAGGGTACGTTGAACGAGGGTAACACAGTTGAGTTGTGATTGGATGACGATGTCGTTGTTGTCGTTGTTGTTGTTAAATGTTTTTGTTGATGTTGTTGAGATCGCAGTTGTTGTTGTTGTTGTAGCTGGTATTTATCGTCTTTGAATCTTTTGCTAAGTGGTGTTGTCGATGTTGACGATGATGTGTTGTTGTGTTTTGTTGCTTGTTGCTGTTGCAAATTGTCTGAGAGTTTATCTATCTCAAATGGTCTATGAAATTTTTGTTCATATAATTGTTGCTGTTGCTGGTACCTTTGTTGTTGTTGATGTTGTTGTTGTTGTTTGTCAACACTCAAATGTTGTTGCTGATACAATGATCTTGAGTTTGTCAACAAATTTTTATTATTATTATTGTTGTTATTATTATTATTGTTGTTGTTGTTATTATTATTAATGTTATTGTTGTTGTTGTTTGCAGGATGTTCATTGCTGATCGCTGAGCTATTTTTAAAAGTTTGATTCGAAAGCTGCTGCAGCTGCTGTCGTTGCTGCTGGTAGTAATGATAATAATTAGATTGCTGTTGCAGTTGGCTGCTAGACAGAGTATTATTATTATTATTGTTGTTGTTGTTGCTAGTGTTATTAATATTATTGTTATTATTGTTGTTGTTATTATTGTTGTTATTATTGTTGTTACTGTATGAACTTTGACCCGGAATCTTTTTAGAGTTTTGTTCATTGGATGTGAGATAGCCATTAATAATAATATTATTATTATTAATGTTGTTGTGGTTATTATTGTTGTTGTTATTGTTGTTGTTGTTATTATTGTTAGCATTGAAGTTGTTGAACCCATACGACGATGATGATGATGACGACGATGATGATGTTGTTGTCAGCTGGCTGTTAAGACCTGATCAAATATTTTGGTGGACAATTATATACATACAAACATACATACAAACATACATACATACATACATCCAAACATACATACATACATACATACATACATATATACATCCATACACACGCATATACATAAATACATACACAAACATACAGCATACAAACAGACAGAGAAAAACACACACACACGTGAAAACACACACACACACACACACACACAAACATACTATAATTAAAATAACAATAATTAATAAATAATAACGATAATAATAAAATAAACTAAACCAACCATGGTTTTGATGATGATAGGTATGTCCTGATAATGATGATGATGGCACAGATAATGATAAAGGACTTTTCATTTTATGGCTATTACTATTGTAGTTGTTGTGATTATTATTATTATTGTTGTTGTTGTTGTAATATTTTGAGTGATCTGAAGTGGACTTTTTATTGAAACTGTTATTATTATTGTTGTTAGTATAATTATTATTAATGTTATTATGGTGTAAGCCAGTTGATGATGATGACGATGACAAATTATGTTTAGACGATAATGATGACGATGATGAAGAGATTTGGTCATGTGATTTACTCATCTTGTGATGATGATGATGATTGCCGTGATTATTGTTGTTATGATGGCTATAGCTGTTATTGTTGTTGTTGTTAGAAATATTATTATTGTTGTTGTTGTTGTTGATATGATTTATTTCTTTGTCCCTGCAACTTCCGGCGCCACTACTACCATTACCACCGCTACTATTACCATTACCGCTCTTCATCATCATTAGCATCATCATCATCATCATGTCGTTGTAGCTGCTGCTAGAATATTCCTTCATCGTCATCATCATCGGCGATGATGATGACGTCAGCGACGATGATGACGATGATGGAAGTGACGGAAGTTGTGGCGGTGGGAGTGATGACGATGACGTTGATGATGACGCCCCCAAGAAGCTGTTTAACCTGGGTGACGTCATGGTTGTGATCGTGAATTAGTATCATCACCGATAATCTTTTTGTCATTATCCATATCGTTATCATCATCATCATTGAGGTTATGATATGATTATCATCACCACAAACCAGCCAATAAGGCATGTGAATCTATAACATAACCAACCAATCAGATGACAAACTTATCGACCGACCGACCGACCAGCCAACCAATCAGTCACCAGCAAACAAACCAACCAACCAACCAATCAAAATAGACCATCACATCACAGACCTATCATATCCAAACCAAGACGCCTGTGCCGCTAGCATGTCACTTGTATACTTAGAAAACGACGACGATGAAGAAAATAAATCCGCGGGCATGGGGTAACGAGAGGAACCGTACCCCAGGGCGGGGTTTGGGTATAACCCCCCCAAATGTGGGTACTGCATGAGACTGGCTTGCAGCATTAGTTGCTGGTCAAGAGATAGCGATGCTGATGACGGTGATGGTGGCGAGTTGGCCTGGTAGAGTGGATTGTCCAACCTACATTCGCGCGTGTGTGTGTGTACGTGTTTGTGTATGCGTGTGTGTGTACAAACATACAAACGAATGTACGTACAGTGAATTGAAAGTAAATGGAAATAAAAATAAACTGACGAGAATAACGAGAATAACGTGTGATTAAAAATGAACAAGAAAAAAAGGAGGAAAGAGAGAGGGAGAAGAGAAAGAAGAGAGAGGGAGAAAAAGAGAAAGAGAGAGAGATAGAGAGAAAGAGAGTGAAAGAAGGAGAAACAAATTTAAATGAAACTGGAAACTCCCAAACTAACAAACCTAAATGAAGACTGAGGCAAGGGGAACATCATCCTCATAGCGGAATCCTGCTGAGCTGTATAGGCAGATTGATAAGCCTTATATAGTGAATCAAACGCTGCAGACTGTGATGACGAAAACGACGATGCTGATGATGATAATGAGAGAGATGATGAAGAAGAGGAGGGAGGTGATGTTAATGATGATGATGAATGTCGGCCGCTCATTTTGTTGCTGCTGTTGTAGTTACTGTAGCTACTGTTGTTGCTGCTGTTGTTGTTGTGGTTGTCTGTGTTTGCCATATTTTCAGCAGACGGTGAAGATGAAGAATAGTGGCGAATATTTTATGAAAGTCTGTATGAACTGCACTGGATGTTATAAACATCAGTTGAATTAACAATAGAGGTAGTTGTTGTTGATGTTGTTGTTGTTGATGTTGTCATACATGTTGCAGCTGTTGATGTTGTTGTTGCTGGTGTGGTTGCTGCTGTTGCTGCTGACAACGAAGATGAGCATTATCCGGAAAGTTGAAAGGAGGTTGCGTTAAAGGTTACGTAAACAAACCGGCCCGCCTTTAAAAAAATTCGGTTACGTAATATATTAATAGTAAATATGTGGTTATTAATATCTTGGGTTATGTCTGGTCGAGTTATGTAGATCAATCAATCAATCAATCAGTCAATCAACCAAATAACCAACTTGACACTAAAACAGTCAGACAACATATCAATCACTCACTCGACAACCAGCTAACCAACCAACCAACCAACCAGCCAGCCAACCAACCAACCAACCAATCAACCAGCCAATCAGCCAACAAACAAACAAATGTAAAAAGAAACTACCTAACATATAAAAATTAATTACATAAGAGATTAGCCTTTCCAAGTTCTATCTTTTTGCTAGCATGCACATAGATACGTGTTTGTATGTGTGTAAAAGTGTTTGTATGTGTGCATATTTGTTTGTATGTCTGTATATCTGTTTGTATGTGCGTATCTGTTTGTATTGTATATTTAATTGTACATTTGTTTGTATGTGTACATTTTTTGTTTGTAAGTGTTTGTTTGTATGTGTGTTTTTAAATAAATACACACGTACACGCATATACATTACGCACACACACACACAAATACAAACAATCAAACAAATATACACACATATATACAATTAGTTGTGTGCGTGAGGTCGACATAATTTCTTATTTTACTGAGAGGCATATAAAGCATTATTTTGTGTGTGTGCGTGTGTGTGTATGTATGTATGTGCATGTGCGTGTACGTGTATGTGCATGTGTGTGCGCGCGTGTGTGTGGGTCTCTGGAAGAAAAGACAGACAAAAAAAAAGACAATAATTAACAAACAACAACTGAAGAGAAAAAATGTCATAAATAATGAAAACTCCACAGAAGAGAGCCACATGATTTTAATTTAGATTGAAACTCAGTGGACGAACATTTTAACTTTTTTGGCCATCCTTCAAATAAATAAGAAAAAAAAAATGATGACAAATCATTAATTACGTACATTGAATGACAGTATATTTGATGATGAAAATGTTGGCCTCTTTTGAGTAGATATTGAAGCAATTCAGGGTGCCTAACCTGGCAGTATGATGAAAGTAGACAGAGAGGAAAAAGAAACAAAGAAAGAGAGAAACAGATAGAGAGAGAAAGAGACAGAAAGATAAAGAGAAAAAGAGAGAGAGAAACCATTCGAAAATATAGAAATCAAATCGTATTAAGCCTATCTGCATCAAAAAAATAGACAACCATCATGCGATCAAAAGTCTACTATGTCATTAATAACCATTTCATGTATGAATATTGCATTTTGATTGTTATTAGTAGTAGTAGTAGTAGTAGTAGTAGCAGTAGTAGTCGTAGTAGTAGAAGTAGCAGTAGTAGTAACAGCAGAAGTAGTAGTAGTAGTATGACGCAACAGTTATCATTATTACATAAGTTTGTATAAAGAGATGAATGAAAGCATGAATGAATGAATGAATGAATGAATGAATAAATGAATGAATGAATTAATTAATTAATTAATTAATTTTATTAATTAAACAATAAAGAATAAACGAACGAACATATGAGTGAATGAAGCAATCGTAAAAATTAATAAACAAAAGTATGAATTGAAATAAAACACTAGAGTATAAATTATCCAACAAATGAAACAATAAATGAAACAATAAATGAATGAATGAATGAATGAATGGTGAATGAATGGTGAATGAACGAACAAACGAATAAGTGAACGAATGAAAGAACGAAGGAATGAATGAATAATGTTACCTTTTTGAAATTCCAAGCCGTTGATGTTAATGGAACGCTTATAGTTTGGATGTATTTCAGATCATTCTCTAGCACAGCCATAAATAGAAATCTGAAATAATAAATACAAATTATAAATACAAATTATAATTAACATAAAGAACGAGATGGTGTTATGGTTAAGACGCCTGGCCCTGCTGTTGCAGTGACGAGGTTTGTATGCAGAAAGAATCCTCTAATTGTGGAGCGTGTTTGTTTGTGTCTATGTGTGTCTGTATGTATGTATGTATGCATGTATGTATGTATGTATGTATGTATGTGTGTGTGTGTCAGTTTGGATGCTTGTGTTTTTGATAAAATAATCAAAAAAGAATTAATAATAATGTTATATAGCCATCCATAAGCTAACTCCACAATAGATACAATCACCATCATCATCAACATAACCAAAAAAATTTTCGTCACCATCATCACCATTCTCTTCTTCTTCACCATCATATTCATCTTCTTCATAATCATCATCTCCATCATCATCATCGTCACTGGTGGAGTAATTTTTATTTTTCATGAATATAATTATATGCCTCCCGAAAGACCAGGCTAAACAATGGAGAAACGATCCATCATCATCATTACCATCATCATCATCAACATCGCCATCATCACCACCGTCATCATCACCACCGTCAACATCGTCATCATCACCACCGTCAACATCGTCATCATCATCATAACTCTCAGTAGCACTACCGCCATGGTTATCGTAAGTTATATCTTAGCCAAGAGTCTTCATCGTCATTATTATCATCATCGGCGTTATTATCAGCAGCAGCACCATCATCATCTTCATCATCCTCATCAACATAGTAAGTAATATCCAAGTTGGTGGAGATGGATAGATAGATAGATAGATAGATAGATAGATAGATAGACAGACAGACAGACAGACAGACAGACAGATAGATAGATAGATAGATAGATAGATAGATAGATAGATAGATAGATAGATAGATAGATAGATAGATAGATAGATAGATAGATAGATAGATAGATAGAAAGATAGATAGAAAGAAAGATAGATAGATAGATAGAGAGAGAGAGAAAGAGAGAGAGAAGAATAAGAAAATAAATGACAATGTCAATATTGATAAGAAGAAATGGAGATCATAATTACACAAAATTGGAGAAAGAAATGATGGTAGAGGGAAGAAAACCGACAGAAATAGAAAGAAAAAAGAGAAAAAGAAAGAGAGAGGAAGAAAGAGAGAGAGAAAGATAATGTACTAATGATGAAAAGAAAAAAGGATAATTATATAGAATGGAAAAAAGATGTAAAGAACAGAGAGAGATAAAGAGAAGATAAAAAGAGAGGAAGAGAAGAGAGAGAGAGAGAGAGAAAGAAAGAGAGAGAGAGTGATGACGAGTGAGTGGGGCTCTGTCATTGGCAGCAATTGCAATAAAAGCATTGCCTGCCTTTGCTGCTTTGCATCTTAACAACGATGGCGACGACGATGAAGATGACGACGACGATGATGACGATGAAGATGACGATAGTAGCAGTTCTGATAATGATGATTAATACAATGATGATGATGACGATGATGATGATATTGATAGTAGCATTTATGACGACGATGGTGATGAAAAGGACGATAATGATGATGATGATAGTAGTAAGAGAAAACAACAACAACAACAACAACAACAACAACAACAACAGCGTCCTAAACAAAAACAACAACAAAAACATCAACAATAACATTAACGTCAACAACAGCAGCAGCAGAAGTGGCCAGGCTTAGTGTAATGATGACCATTATGGACAATGAATAATGACGATGATGATGAAGAAGAAAAAGATGGAGAAGATGATGATGACGAAGAAGAAGATGATGACAAAAAATGAGATATGATGATCGTCTTTAACATGCCGCTATTAAACCACACATGTAGTATTTTTGTCACTACTGCCACTTCTACTACATCTGCTGCTGCTACTACTACTACTACTACTACCACCACTACTACTATTACTACCACCACCACTACCACTACTATTAATGCTAAAACTACTACAACCACTACTACTTGTAAAAAAGTATGTTTGTGTATGTGTGTGTGTATGTGTGTGTACGCGCGCGTGTGTGTGCACAAATGTTGAGAAATTTTGAGAAACATTTACTAGAAAAAGAAATGGAGTTGGTAATCTATTACTTTATACAATCTGTGCCTCTGTAACAAAAATATAAAAAAAAATTTAGCACGAATCAGATACTGGTACAGAACAATAACAACAATAATAATAATAACATAAATAAACATAATAACATAACAATAATAATAATAAGTGAAGAACAATTCTTCCCGAAATGAACCCCAATACCATAGAACAAAAACTCACATATAAAAAGAACCTATAAAAGAAGGCAAAGACAACAAAACAAAGACAACAAAACATGGAAAGAATTCAAAATAGGGATCTATGGAAATGTACTAAAAATAGTACTTGAGTAAATAAATAAATATACACACACACACTCAAGTCAAAACAATGGTACATAAAAATACACGTACACACACACACAGAAAAAGAAAGACAGAGTAGGAAAGAGAGGAGAGAGATAGAAAGAGAGAGAGGGGGGGAAAGAGAGAGAGAGGAAGAACGAAGGAGAGAGAGAGAAAGAATAAATTTCTCAAACAACTAATTAGCAATGCAAAAACATCCAACTGATATTAATAACAGACAACAGACAACCAAAGCAAACTCATTTCAGGCAATATTACTTTTCTACAATCAAGAAGAGATACATGTATCATTGATATTTTGATATATATATATATATATATATATATATATATATATCATTGTTAGATTTTGATGATATGATGTTTTATCTCGTCATCGTCTTCATCAAAAAATAGCTCACCAACAATCAATAAATCATCAACATTACATTATTATACTATAATTTTTATATTTGTATATAAAACGCTTCAACTGTTACAACATGCGTTTACAACAGAGCAATAAGAAAGTCGTCATCATCATCATCATCAGCCCCATCATCGTCATCATCATCATCAGTCCCATCATCGTCATCATCATCATCAGCCCCATCATCATCATCAGCAGCAGCAGCCCCATCATCGTCGTCGTCATCATCATCATCACGATCAATGAACAAACAGGTAGGGTAGATATACAATCATTAATTTAAAAAAAAACAAAAACAAGAAGAAGAGTAAAAATAGTAATAAAAATAATAATAATAGTAATATTATAAGTAGATCATCAAACTTTTTCATCATCGTCGTCGTCGTCATCATCTTAATAGTCAACAGCACCTTCTGCATACATATTTTCAAGTCATTAATATATTCCAATATCATCTGTCATCGTCATCATCATTTGCAGCAATAGTAGTAGTAGCAGTAGTAGTAGCAGCAGTAGTAGCGGCAGTAGTAGCGGCAGTAGTAATAGTAATATTGCAGCTAAGCAAGTTAGAAAACATTATAGCCATTAAATTTTCTGTAATTGTCAGAATATCTCAATACCCTGCAGCTTCAGTTTGAAGTGGTACCAAATATTGTGTGTGTGTGTTTGTGTGTGTGCGTAGGTGTGTATATTCTGTACAATGTCTATTCGTATGTGTGTATAAATGTACATGTATACTTCTGTATCTATGTACGTATTTTTGTACGAAGATATATTTATGTGTGCGTGTATGTGTGTGTGTGTGTGGTGTGTGTTTGATCCGCAGTGGCCTAAGGTTATGATTGATAGTTTGTTGATATGTCAAACAATAAGTCAACTCTCAATAGCCAAGGCACAATGTACATATACGCTAATAATGCATCTGGGTATTGCAAATGTATGTATGTGTCAGTTTGTTTGAGTGTATGTTTGTATGTGTGTATGTATGTATGTTTGTGTTTTTATGTGTGTAAGTGTGTAAAAGTATGTATGTCTTTTTAATATATTCAAGTGTGTGTGTGTGTGTGTGTGTGCGCGCGCGCGTAACCATATAAAACACTAACCTGTATATTTAAAAAATGGTGTAAATTAACAATAAATATCACACACACAAAAACACAGACACACCCACACACACGCGCACACACACGCACACAAACAGCTCTGAGCATTAATATCAATATAGTAATAAAAAATTTCCTTCTGCAATTTATAACTCTACCGCTTAATGATTTGTTTATTCAAGAGAGGAATAATAATAATATTATTATTAATAATAAAAATTATGTTATAATTATATAATATATTATCATAATTCTGAATATAATTATACAAGGTATAAAAAAATAAAAAATAATGTAAAAAAACCTCAGTACCAGCAAATAAAACCTAAGGAGATATCTATATGTATTGTAGAGTAAAACACACACACACACCAATACACACATACATACTCACATACACACACGCACTTACAAACGTAGGAATAAAACAAACACACACATACATACACACTTACATACACAGGAAAAAACATATACACACACGCACGCACGCACATAAACACACACGCACATATACACACAAACATATAAAATATACAATTAACCATAAAAAAAGGACGAACATAATTGAGTTAAAAACAAAAGTTGAGAACAACAGTAAAATGGCGCAAAAAACAAATAGAGAAAACCGCCAGAAATAACCAAAGACAAAAAAATATATGAAAAT
>NW_008704829.1:919688-935595 GCF_000326865.2 Helobdella robusta
AAGAACAAAAACAAAATAACTTAAAAAAAACAGATTATCTATGTTCTGATTAAAATTTAACAAACAAATATACGTACAAACATACATGTAAACGTACATACAAACAAACAAACATATAAATATATTCTCACACACACAGACATACAAACAAACAAACATTTATACATTCGTAACAACAAGCAAACCGAACATGAATAGATAAGCAAACATTAAAAACAAAACGCCAACAACATAGCCACAATAAACGTCATCAACAACATCGTCAACAACAACAACAACATCATCATCATCATCATCATCAATAACTTCAACCAGAACAACACCACCAACATCAGCATCATCATCAACAACAACATCATCATCAACAACTTCAACCAGAACAACACCACCATCACCAACATCAGCATCATCATCAACAACATCATCAACAACAACACAATGCGGACTAGCAACTATTGATTTTGACAAAGTCCTGATTGGGAAGACTGTGTAGTGCATGTATGTATGTGTGTATGCATGCATGCATGCATGTATGTATGTATGTATATATGTATGTATTTATGTTTGTATGTATGTTTATATGTATGTATGCATGTATGTAATTATTTATGAATGTATGAATGTATGTATGTATGTATGTATGTATGTATGTATGTATGTATGTATGTATGTATGCATGTATGTACCCTGACAACCAGTAAGTAGTACGAGTGCACAATGATTGAATGAATGACTGAATGTATAGATGAATGATTGAATAGATGAATGAATAGATGAATGAATGAATAAACGAATGAATACAAAATTAAATGAAGTGGAAAAAATGAATGACTGACTGAATAAAAAAACTAACGAGAGAATGAATAAATGAACAACTACATGCATAAATGAATGAATGGGTAAGCAAATGAATGACTGCATGAATCAAAATTTAACGAATGAATGAATGAATGAATGTATGAGTGAATGAAGGAAAGACAAGAAAAAGAATTATGATGAAGAAATAAAATAAAAGCCCATCTGATGATAGAGTTAAAAAACACGAATGAATGAATGAAAGAAAGAGTAAACAAATGAATGAATTAAAAATATAAAAGAATGAAAAAACTATGACAAAAACCAATAATGAACATAAAGGGAGATAGGAGCGAGATAGGAAATGATAGAGAGATGGGAATGAAGCACTCAATAAAAGAATGAATGAAAAAAAATAATACAAAGAAAGAAAATTCAAGGAAAAGAGATGAAAAATGAATAAAAAAGAATAATTAGAGATAGATGAAATGAGAGTACAAATAATAAACAGGGATGGAGGGAGGGAGAGAAAGCAAGAGAGAGAGAGAGAGAGAAAGAGAGAGAGAGAGAGAGAGAGAGAGAGAGAGCTGTGCTTGGTAAGCATACACACACACACACACGCACACAGACACACACACTTCCATACATACAAACACATACACAAACACACACTTACTTATATACAAACACACACACATACATACGTAAAAAAATGAAAACAAGCTATTAATAAGTAAATAAATACCTGACATGGAGATATTTATTCTGGTATGAATGATACAACCACTCAAATATACACATAAACATACAAACAAACACCTAAATACATACAACACACACATACTTACAAACAAAAAACACATACAAACATAAATACACACAAACTAATACACACACATACACACACACACAATACATACATACAAAGACACATAGATACAAAAAAAAACGCCTGCTTATGTGCACATGTTTCCGTGTGTGCGTGCGTACGTGTGTGTGTGCGTGCGTGAAAGGCATAAATAACACAATAAAAAAGTTAAATTGGACATAAATGAAATAAATTATAAGCAAGCAGCATCTACAGCAGTTTATTTAATCCATCAGACATTCCTTTTTCCAATTTCATTACAACCTCTGGGGCTCAATGCCTCTCTATAAACACAAAAAACTAAATAAAACACAAACACACGCAGACTGACTCACCCACACACACACGCACACACACAAACACAAATAAACTACTTAACCAACCAATCAATCAATTAACCAATTAATCAATACGGTGAGAAGAGCTATAATATGATATGACATAATTTTCTGAAAAAAAAAAATTTGAAATAATTATCATCAATACTGAATCTTCATTCTATAACATAGAACAAAGCTAGATGTCATATCATTCAAATGCAGATCCTTGTCAAAACTTTAAAAGAAGTAATTTAATTCAATGTCGCCTGTCTAAAAGTGTGTGAAAGTACACAAATGTACACACATCCAATGAGCAACCAAATGAACAATCAAATGAACAAACCAATAAACAACCAGTGAACAACTGCATGAACACACAACACATCCAAGCAAACTTATGAATAACTGTCATGAAAAATGACAGCGTAATGGTTTAGTTTAGCTTTAGTTTAGGGCCTAAACTTCCCTAATTTTAGCCTAAACTTCAGGCTCTGCTGATGATACTGTTATCAGGTTGGAAGAAAGCAGAGAAAGAAATCTCCAGATCTATTTTATTTTGCATAAAAAAAAAAACAGTGTGTGGTGTTTATTGTATCTTTGTTATGAAAAGTGGTTGTCGATACAACTGAGAGTTAAATTAATTCTGTAAAGAATTGATACTAATAATAATAATGATAAATGAATCAAAATTGAATTAAATTAAATAAATCATTTTATTTTTAAATAAATGTGTCACAAACATAAAATAAAATGCAATTAGCAATGCAAAGAGACTAATTAAGAGAGCCTAAGAATTGATCAATAATAGTTTAAAAATAAAAGTTTATCAATTAATTAAATTTTTAATAAATTAATTAATAACTAATTACTAAAATGTTTTATTTTTACTTGAATAACCAATTAATTATATTTTTGTTTAATCAATAATTATTGTTTAACAAAATTAATTTACTAAGGAAAATTAATAAAACATCAAAACGAACCTTTCAACCAGAAAAAATAAAATAAATAAATAGCTTATTGATAAATTAATCGAAACATTCCAATAAAAGTTTTTAAAACGAACTATTGGCATTTAAATAAAAATTTTAATAAAAAAAAAAGGAAACAATCGGCAGCCATATTAAAGCATTTATTTTCAGTGATGGCTAGGTGAATTTTAATTTTGTGATTTGATTAATAAGGCGCTAAAAAAATATTGAATAATGATTTGTGTAATGCACCTAAACAAAACGTTGTAAAGAACATTCCTCCAATCAATTATAGTTAATTAATTACTATTATGAATGCTATTTATAATAGTATTTTATTGTATTGTTGTGTGTTGTATTTTATTGTTTTGTACTGCATTGTACTATATTGTATTGCTCTATTGCAGTGTATTGTATTGCTGTATTATATTGTATTGTATTGTATATTGTGTTTATCGTAGTTTTAATTTCCTCTTTTCATAACCGGATTGTTTTAATACATCCTCATTCGAAGTATGGGAGGTCCAACTGATTTTCATAATTCTTCTCAAAAACCACATCTCAGTAGCGTTAATCTTTTTTTTCTATTTCTTTATATATTTTCTAAATCCGAAATTTGTCTTAAAATTAATAACAGAGGGCATAGAAATCTACGAACTGCCAAAGCCCTTAAAATATCTCACGAAATTTGTCATAGGGGTGCAATATTACTCCTTTAGATCCGTCTCAGACATCACATTGCTTTTTAACAAGTTGTCGTCGTCATCATCCTCCTCAACGACATCATCATCATCAACAACATCAACAACAACATCATCAACATCATCATCATCATCAACAACATCATCATCAACATCATCGTCAGGAAATGACGGTTCCGGACTTTCTGGATCGTCATCATTTGATAGCTAAAAAAAAAAAAAAAAAAAATTTTTTTATTAGCAATTGCTAAAATCGTTCTTAGAATGTTTTGAAACTATGATAGTTAGAAATGACATAGCGCAAAAACTAAAAAAAACATAATTTAAAAAAAAATTGTTATTTTTTTAAAAAGTTAAAGTGAAAATATAATTATTCAAATTAATTAATTAGAACAAAGAGATAATTCCAAAAAATAAAGTTTATTCGATTAAATTCAAGTCGATTCTTTCGGTATGTATTCGATGAATTTCGGTAACTTGCTTGATTTCAGTAATCCAGTGAATGGTTTCGTTTAGCATTGTTTAGTTTTGTTTCGTATCGATTAGTTATACTGATGACGATGATGATGACGGCGATGTTGATGATGAAGATGATGATGTTAATTGAACAGTTTCATTGTTTTCAAGTAAAATATGAATGAATGAATGAATGAATGAATGAATGAATGAATGAATGAATGAATGAATGAATGAATGAATGAATGAATGAATGAATGAATGAATGAATGAATGAATGAATGAATGAATGAATGAATGAATGAATGAATGAATGAATGAATGAATGAATGAATGAATGAATGAATGAATGAATGAATGAATGAATGAATGAATGAATGAATGAATGAATGAATGAATGAATGAATGAATGAATGAATGAATGAATGAATGAATGAATGAATGAATGAATGAATGAATGAATGAATGAATGAATGAATGAATGAATGAATGAATGAATGAATGAATGAATGAATGAATGAATGAATGAATGAATGAATGAATGAATGAATGAATGAATGAATGAATGAATGAATGAATGAATGAATGAATGAATGAATGAATGAATGAATGAATGAATGAATGAATGAATGAATGAATGAATGAATGAATGAATGAATGAATGAATGAATGAATGAATGAATGAATGAATGAATGAATGAATGAATGAATGAATGAATGAATGAATGAATGAATGAATGAATGAATGAATGAATGAATGAATGAATGAATGAATGAATGAATGAATGAATGAATGAATGAATGAATGAATGAATGAATGAATGAATGAATGAATGAATGAATGAATGAATGAATGAATGAATGAATGAATGAATGAATGAATGACCAGTTTACTCGAGTAGTTTCGATTCGTTTCGAATAGTTTCGGTTATTTTCGGTAACTGGTATCGTAATATCCGGGCGGATTTTCCTCACCCCCTCTCTTGAATTCTTCCAGCCATGAGCAGATGGATGGAATGTTGGGGCGTTCCTTAGGCTCCAGCTCCCAACAGCGCTCAATCACGTTTTTGTAGCTGGAAAATTTTTTCAAAAATTCGGTTCACACTTCTTATTGTTTTATTTCGTTTTTTCGTATTTCATTTTTATATTATTACTATAATTTTTTATACCGAAAAAAATGGAAAATAAATATCAACCAGAAAAAAAATCAAAATTTGAAGTATAACAACAGCCACGTATTAACGGCTCTTCACGGCAGCAAAGAAAACAAAGAAAAAAACACAAATACTAACAAATGCAAACTAAAACAAACAAATATCCGTACATGCAGCGCTAGACAAATTAATAAAAAAAGAAAAGAAATAAGCTATTTGCTACTCACATGTCAGGGGAGCAGTTATCGGGCCTGTCCATTTTCAGTCCCTCGGTTATTTTCACCCTCGCTTCTTTACTTTCGAGGTGTTGATACGGTTTATATTTTCCTGATTGATGTATTTTGAAGTTTTTTGTAACTTTCAGAAGTATCAGCAACAAGTATCAGCAACAGGTATCAGCAACAAGTATCAACAACAAACAATCATTATTATTATAAATTATTAAAACACTCAAACATATACATCTCTCTCTCTCTCTCTCTCTCTCTCTTATTATTATTATTAATTAATTAATTAATTATTATTAATTACTCTTACCCATCGAGTACATCTCCCACAGCAATATCCCGTACGACCAAACGTCTGATTTCTCCGTATACTTGATGAACTTCAAGTCGAGACTTGCTATAGTTTCCGGGGCTAGCCATTTCAAAGGGACGGGGTGCTTTTTTGTAGGGGGGATTGGGTGAGAAATTTTGGTTTAGTTTTTGAAGGGGATTATATTTATGTGTAAGTGAGAGAGAGAGAGAAAGAAAATATGTGTGTATGTGTTTTTGTATGTGTGAGACACAGACAGAGAGGAACAAGAAGGAAAAGAGTAGGATTGTCATGAAAAGGCAAAAGTATTCTGCGTAAGAAATTCTAGCAACACTATTAATCTGAGAGGAAAGAGCCAAAGATAAAGCCAAGACTACGAAACTTGTGAGAAACATCAAGAGTTTTAAAATCAGGTAAGATAATAGACGGAATAGTAATAGAGTGTTTAGATCTATTAAAACAAATTAATTCAAATTTAGAAGGATTAAGTTTATGACACAAAGAGTCAGACCAAGCGATAATTGAAGAAAGTCATAGAAATAGATTGTGTTTAGATAGTTTAGATAGTGTTAGATAGATAGTGTTTGTGTGTGTGAGAGAGAGATAGAGAAGAAGATAGAATGTGTGTTTGTGTGTGTGTGTGTGTGAGAAAGAGTGAGAGAAAGAAAATGAGTATGTATGTAGAAATGTTTGAGAGAAAGAGTATTATGCCTATGAATGCGTATGAGTGTTGTCTGAGTGCTTTTAATTGAATTAACATTTTTCTCAATACTTGCTACAAATTTAATTCATATTTTAATACCGAACTCAAATTAAACAAATTTATTTGGAGCTGATTAAAGAAATTGTAAAAAAAAATAATTTCTAAAATAAAGACCTTATCACCATCACCATCGTCGTCGTCCTTTTCAGGTCCAAAGCCAATGAGTTTGGCGAAGTTTTGGTTGTTTGCCCTTACAATTAAGACATTTCTCATTGCCAGGCGCTTATGGATTATCTAAAAAATTATAAAAAATGATTTTTTCATTTAGTTATTTCATTAATTATAACAAATACAAAAAATTACCCCAAGAAATAAATACGTACATTATTTTCGTGTAAGAACTGGACTGCCCTAGCGATGCTGGTGGCAAATAGGAGTAGGTCATCTATGACATCTACCGACAATTCTTTGACATTGCCTAGCCATCCTTCCAGTGTCATTTGGCAATACTCCATCACCAACGAAAGACCTGTTTTGGTGATATTATCGATTATTTCATCATATGGATGTCTGAGGTTGAGTGTCTGTCTTTTCTGTCGAAGTGACGGAGTTCGAAAGCAGAGTCGCTCTTTACATCATGTCATTACATATATGGTGGGTTGTTTTTAAAGGTACCCAACTTGAACGCTATACGTTAGTGAAATTGTAATTCAAAATGATTGTAGATAGATTTTGAAAATTTGAATTTCCTACGTTAAACTCCTGTGCAGAATGTTTTTAAACCGATGAGCGTGTTTGTTGTGTTATGTACGAAGTTTTAACATAAATCTACCTATATTTCAATGCCTTCTGAAAATTGCTTACTTAAAAGGGACTCGAAATAAAATTTCTACACATACGAACTTGTATCGTTTTGAATGATTCCAAATACTTTTGGGATATTCTCATGTGCAGGAAAATTCGCCAAAAAAATCATTTTATTTTTGGCGGAATTAACTTCTTTCTTCGTCGCGCCATCTGAAAGTTTAAAAAAGTTTTTTAAATTATTGAGGGCATGAATTTTTATAGAATATATTTTAATTTCTGTAGTAATGGTTAAATGGTAAAGGAGTCTGGCACCGATGTTTGGTCAACGTGCTATGTGTGTGTTGTTTGTGTGTGTTTGTGTGTGTGTGTGCGTGTTTGTGTGCGTGTGTGTGTTTGCGTGTGTGTGTTTGTGTGTGCGTGTTTGTGTGTGTTGGTGTTGTTGTTGTTTATACCTAACTGACAATTAAAAGAGAGAATCAATAATGAAAATAATAATTAATTATAAAAGTAAAATTATGCCAACTCTTGCAAGACTTAACAGCCACTTCTACATTCTTTCCAGCAGTTACGTAGAAACCTTTTGTAACGACCGTCACCTTGCCCTTGCTAATTTCCGCGCCAAAATTTATTCTCGAACTTTTGATCATTTTTGCTTGTCCAAATCTTAGTGACGAATCTTGAATTTGATTCTTGGTATCTTGGGTTTTAATAGCCTTATTTTAAGAAGAAAAAAAAATAACAAATATTAGTAATGTAAGTTTTTAAGGTAATTTTTCTGTTATCAATTAAAGAAAGTTATTTTCAACTTGTAAAAGTTTGATTTTGGCAATTAAAATTTTAAACCATAAACGGAGAAATTCCCAAGAGGATCGAAATATGTTAAAATAGATTTATCAAAGACAAAAATCACATGACAATGAGCATTTTTTAATATAATTTTTCAAAGTTTTATCAATTTACCAGTCGATCCTAGCCAAAAAAACACCAAAAAAACACCAGCAAAAAACAATTTCAACCATAAATGAAAACCCTCAAGACGAACAAACCAAAAACTCTAACCTTTTTATCATTCCCATCATCAACAGTTCCAGCTTTAGCTTCACTACTAGTGATATAGAGATTATTAGCACATGACATTCTGTCATTTCTGTACCGGTTTACTCTGCTTTGAGCGTTTCTGTAAGCATTTGAGAAAGCCGCTGGTACTGGTTTCTTGAACAAGTAGACTCGTAGCACTAATGACAGTACCGTCAGCAACAAGGCTAGGAGTAGTAAAACGCCTGCAATTTTATTGAGAAAATTGATTTTTCTGGTGATCTATTTGCATAAAACTAATTTAATTATTTTTTATTATGTTTTGTGGAGATAGTTTATTAGTAATGTGATTAAGTCGAGTTAGTTTTTGCTTGGTTTGATAAAAATAAAATTTATTTATAAGTAACGAATATATATTTTATGTTTTAAACGATTTTAAGTTAAGATAAAACAAAAAGAAAACGTCGTTTGCTTACTCATTACTATTGCCGAAATTTGACCAGTTGATAGACTGAAAACTATTGGAGAAAAATATTTTATTTTTTTTTATTTATATTTAAATTATGTTTTAACACCAACGTTCATAAAAAAAAATTAAGTGTGGTTTTGTAATAATGTAAAATAGTTATTAGAAGAACTTAACTACAATATTTAAACAATTTATTACTGATATTTAAAAAATTCTGCTATGAAATTTTTTCAGATGGAAATCTGAATTTTCTAAAAAAAAAAAAAAAAAAAAAAAAAAAGAGAGACCTGCTCGACACAGCAGCTTTTCTTCACTTTTTAACTGCATAAAATTTACAGTTTCAAGTTAAAATGATTGAAAATTGACACCGAAATTAGCCTTTTAAACAGAAAGTTGGCAACAATTTTCTGTAAAAACCGCGATTCAAATCAAAATTTTTATAGAGATTTTGATAAATTCAACTTCAACTTTAGCAAAAATATCTGAAGTACCTACCCACCTCTTGTCTACATCGTCAAAAGCGGTTTCAAAAGCAAAACCACCCTTTTTTGGTTACATTTTAAAGTTATCTTGAAACAAAAATAAATTAACTAAAACCTCCGAGTGAACTTCACTGCTAGTCAGTTTTGCCTGGTTCATAAATTTGGTAACGATGACGATTTTGTCACTATCTTGCAGCTTGTCAATGTGGCAGTGATCAATTTCAATGAATTGATTGTAGTCGAAACATTCCTCGTAAGGAGTGCAATAGCATGAGGTGTCTCCTCTATTGCAAGGAGAGTTTTTTATCTGTAGGAAAAAATGGTAACTGTTGGAATTTAGAAATGCTAAATCCTTACAAAATCCTCTCCAAATTACATCATTTATATACCAAATTCCTTTAGTCCTACACACACACGCACAAACACACACACAAACACACACACACAATATTTCTCTCTAGCTTACTTGTCGTTTGTTTCTACTCGTCGGTGTGTCTCTTCGCATTACATCTGAGTTCAGTGTCTTTATAGGAATTTCCAAATCTTTCAAGTGAATCGAGTACGTAATCTGATGGATTCCACTCTGCCTGTCTTCAACTTGGAAGTAAATTCTGTGGACAGATTTTTATGAGCTTTATGTTTATAAATAGGATTTCGATAGTTAGAAATTTCTTCTTAAAATAAAAATTTTGTGATAGCCAATTTTTTTTTAAATATATCATAATCGAATAAAATAGCGTTATGAAATCGAATTAAGGACAAACTAAAATATAAAAACGTCATTCATTTATTTTAAAAAATATCAATTGATATAAAATGAAACTGAATGCAAACAACAAAATTACCTGGTTTTGTAATCGTTCGGATCTTTATAGACAACACTATAATTTCTGATTTCTGGCTTCGAAGTGTCAACTCTCATTAAAACATCTTCAGAAATCATTTCTCCAGTAAGATCAGTACATTCCAACCTCATAAAGACAGCATCGCCATCTTGTAGACCACCGGTGTCTACCGTAAATTTAGTTGAAGTTGAAGCTGATCCATTTGATAATGTCTTATCCAGACCTCCAGATATGGTATCGACATTGTACTGAAAAGTGTATTGACTAATACCATTTTTAGCTGTTTCCATCGGGTCTATAGTCCTGTGACCGAGAACTTTGCTATGTTGGTGTCTCATTTTCGTGTCGTCGTAGCCACCACCAGACATCCTCCACGGACGAACGCTGTTTATCCAATGGTTTGAAAACTTTTCCTCGCTTACAAAATGATCCTTAAAACTAACTTCCAGACGTTTGCCTAAAGCCGATCTCTCATTGATCCAGTATATATTGGTTTCGTTATCTTTAACAGCGCCAGATATTTTGACAGGATTCCCGGGATCAGATTTTAGGGAACTTTCTGTGCTATAAATGAAAATATTTCTCGCTTTTTGGACGTTGCCAGCGAAATCTGAGACATGGGCCTCTAGAGAATATATACCAGAATCTCTGCAATTAAAGGAGAATTTGTCAATATTTTCCGCTTTTATCGTTTCATTTATGATAGCCTCTGCAAACTTATCAAAAACTTCTCCATTCAGTTCCATTTTATAAAGTAAAACATTGTAATGTTGTATGCCTGATTCGGTGTCATTCCAAAATCGAAATTTCGGGTAGATGATGGGGTGCTGAATTTTTTTTGGATAGGATTATAAAATAAAAACGTTATTTAGTTTAAAAAGAATTGTTAGATAGCAATTATAAACATGATGGAGCATTTTTATTTTCAATTGTTCGCCGTGTAATGTGCTGATATGAGTGTAGATATAGCGCATCTTACTAGTAAATTTGGGCAAATAGGCATTGTCTGCGTCGTAGCTAAAGCCGGACGTCTGTGGTCGGCGGGCGTCAGCTACGACGGCTATAGAGTGGCTATTGGGGCTATAATTTATAATTTTAATAGTTACCCCTTCGTCACTCTTTTTAGAGATGATGTCAGTCTCCAAATGCACAGGCCTCGTGAAGCATTTTTCAAGACCCTCGTCGATGCAATGTGTTGGAGGTTTGCTGTCAACTACAAAAAGAGCTGTCCACTTGGTTGGTTTGCCATGGAATTTGCTTTTTGAAAAATATGAATATGGCTGTGCACTTATTTCTGATCCAGTTTTGAATCCGCCGAATCTCGCATGAGCAGTAACCTTTATTCTAAACGAAATTGTATCAGAAATGACTTGTTTGTAAGTTGACTATTTCAAAATTGTTATTCTAAAAAATTTTCAGAACTGGTTGTCATATTTTTTAATTTAACTAAATAATAACTTGTCATTATGCTTGATCGAATTGGCGCTCATAGTAACATGGCAATCCAAACTAGATATCGGCGTTTCATCTGTGACTCCTTTGCAATTGCTACTGCCTATCATTAATGAAAAAGTTAATTAAAAATTAGCTTAATTTTAGTTGTTAATATTAAAATGCATTTTCTTTAAAAAAAAGTTTAGATCTGCTGAGAGTTTGAATGTAACTTACCATAATTTTTTCCATTAACATGGATTTCCAGAGTCGCTGAAGAGATTCCAATGCGAACAGGAAATTTAACATAAGGCGCCATACTTGAGTCTGGCAAATTCGCAAAAGAACGCTCTGGTCCAGTCATTTTTAAAATGAATTCTAAACTTCCTTCATAGTTGATCCAGTTTACTTCCGATCCCGAAACACTAGTTTGACTGCAGTTCACTTTTTTTGACTGTCCGCCGAAAGTTGACCTGACCTCAACCTGACAGGTCTCAATTGCCGGAGTATCGGTAACTGTGGGTGTTGGATGGTTTGTATTGTGTCGTATTGTGTCGTATTGTATTGTGTTGTATTGTATTGTATTGTATTGTATTGTATTGTATTTTATTGTATTGTGTTGTATTGTATTGTGTTGTATTGTATTGTGTTGTATTGTATTGTATTGTATTTTATTGTATTGTGTTGTATTGTATTGTGTTGTATTGTATTGTGTTGTATTGTATTGTATTGTATTTTATTGTTTTGTATTGTATTGTATTTTATTGTATTGTGTTGTATTGTGTTGTATTGTATTATGTTGTATTGTATTGTGTTGTATTGTATTGTGTTGTATTGTATTGTATTGTATTGTGTTGTATTGTATTGTATGTATTAAATTTTTCTGAAATATTGGTAAGAAAAAAAAAATGTATAAAAATTTTAAACAAAAGGTTTCATAGAGTAAGTTTTTTCGTTCCAAAACACAACCCTTGGTTACCCCTTAGAGAGTTTAGTATATATATATATATATATATATATATATATATATATAAGTTTACACATACTTTCTTGGCAGTCATTACCCCCAAAATTAGAAGGACACTGACACTGAAAATCTCTACACGTACCAGGGTAGCAAGACATTTTGTCACTGCACGCAACTAAAAAATGGAAAAACATTTTATTATTATTTTATTTATTATTTATTAACTATTTTAAAGGATATAATTGTATAACTGTGGAATCGTATTTCTGTGGAGTTATGAATTGTGAATGAAACAAGATGAAAAACAAGATGAAAAACATTTTATTATTATTTATTTATTATTTATTAACTATTTTAAAGGATATAATTGTATAACTTTGGAATTGTATTTCTGTGAAGTTATTAATTGTGAATGGAACAAGATGAATTCCTTTGAAGATAAAAAACAGATTGTTATTATTATTATTTAGTGACAAAATTAAAACTGATTCAAAAATTTCTATATTCCCTGAAAATGTTTCAGTCAACTTTTTTTTAATAGAAAAATAGATTAGATAAAATAGAAATAGTTGCTGACCAGTCTTGCAAACGCCCCCTGGTAACAAGCACCTACAGTTGCCATCGTCAGTGCAACTCTCGCCCGGCTTGCACTTATCTCCACAGTCACCTACGTAGTATTCATAATTTGTTTGAAAATGTCATTTTTTTAATAATTAATAAATTAATTTTATAAAAAAAAGCTAAAACTAAAACTAAATATCCTCGATTCCAATTTTTAAATCTAAAAAATTACCATTATCACGATTGAACCCGTTTAAGGAAAAAAAATACCATCAAGACAATCAATACAGAATTTGATACGTGATTTAACTTTTTTTATTTGTTTTTTGATTTATTTATTTTGTATTTATTTATTGTTATTTATGATTTAACAGTTCATTAAGCCTAAAATCATCTCAAAAAATTTTGGCCTTAATAAAATTTCAAATGGAAAAAAATGTCATCCTAAAGTTTGCTACTAACGGACGGAACATCTCCAGCCTTTCCAACCCGGCGCGCACACTTCTCGGTACCTCGTAACTGTCTCGTACACAACTGTGCACTCCTGACGACTTCCAGATTGTAAAAATTAAATATATTAAAGTTTTAATCATCAAATTCGTCTGAATATATCAAATAAAAGTTAATGAAACTGGGCTGCGGGGTGATGTAATGGTTTAGGTGTCTTCTACTGCTAATGCAGTGGCCCTGCTTGTCTGTGTTTTTAATTATTCCTAGAACTACTGAAGGTAAAATTGTAAAAATGATATAATTAAACATCTGTAGATCTAACCGACCTATCATACTTGCACAAGATGAAACACCATTTTAGGTATTTTACGTACTTACACGATGTTCGTGTCACCACAGCGAAGTAACTTTCATGCACGGTATGCCCTTCCCTTAAGTAAGATCAAATGAAAATCTTTTTTTTATTTAATTAACGCAGTCTGTAAGAAAAGAAATTTTAGCAAGTAAAGTTATCATTCAGAGTAACATTTTATAACATCTCATAAATTGAAACTTTAAAACTGAGTACGTGAAGTAGCACAGTCAAAAGTTTATTGCAGTGGGAACATGGAGATCTTTAAAACGTTGAAACATCGTCCTTTCGGCCCATCAAACATTGATTCGGAGTCGGATTTGATGGGACTAACTCATGGAGGGACCTTCGTAAAAATGAACCCTCTCCACAAAACAAAATAATTACAACTTTAATCAAAATACTGGCTTCCGACACTACAAATTAAACAACAAATTGCAGATCTTCATGGATAATTAGAAATAAATAAATAAATAAATAAAATTATAAATATCCACCACGAAAAATCACAAGGGCCAAAAACCACAACGGATTATTATAGACATCCACTAAAAAATTATAAGTTCTACACCCATGTTACTCTTGTTCAGGTACTTTTAGACTTTTAACTGTAGACTATAACACATCTTCATATTTTAAAATTTCAAAAGTATATCTGAACTTAAGTGCACTGCCAACATAAAAGTTGGAATAGCGAGAAGATGGCTGATGAATGATCGAGACAAAAAGCGTACGAAAAAAAGTTACTAACTCCGTAGAGGCGAGGTCAATGATGAGAAAACTTAGCAGTAGCGGAATTAGCTTCATGGCTGGCATTGATGATTCTAAAGTTTGAAAAAAAAATATCTTTTTAAAATCAATTCGAAGTTTAAATCGATTAAATTAATGATTAATATGTGAATTGCTAAATAAATAATGAGAAAATAGACATTAAAATCAACCAATTTGTTTATTAAATTAATACAATTGTACAGAATTTAAATAAATAAATGTAAAAATATACTTTGTTGTAAGTTAGGCATATTAGCTCATCATCTTATAGTAAATGCGTTACTCTAACCGCAGAATACAACACACTCACAAACACACACACACACCACACATAGGAAGAAAGGTAGAAAGAAAGAGAGAGAAAGTTTAAGAAAGGAAACAAAATAAAGAGTGAGACAGAAAGAGAGAGAGAGACAGAGATAGAAAGAGAGAGAGGGAGAGAAACAGAGGTTTTAAAAACTAAAAAACTTCCGAAATTTCAAAACAATTAGGCGTAAAATTTGAATATGGCTTATTCAAGTGGATAAAAATTAGTGAAAAATAAATTGCTCCATATTAGATCTTAAAAACAATCTAATTATAATGTAAATAACGTCTACTGTGCGGCTGCTGATGTTGCTGATGATGCTGCTGCTGATGATGATGATGATGGTGGTGGTGATGGTGGTGGTGATGATAATAATAATGATGACGATAAAAAATTGTTATAATGATGAAATATTTATTTATTTATTTATTCGTTCATTCATTCATTCATCCATCCATTCATTCATTCATTCCACCATTCATTCATCCATTCATTGGTCCATTCATTCACTCATTCAATGGATGATGATGGTGATGATGGAAAGAGATAATTACAATGATTTCGATAATGATGGCGCTGTAGAATAATTTTACGCCTATTAATTATGTAGTACAAAGTAATTTTGTCTTTGACATTTTACATTTTCAAAAAGACGAATTTGATTTACTGAGAGTAATTTTTGTCGGTTGTGTGTGTGTTTATGGTGTGTGTGTGCGTGTGCGTGTGTGTGTGTGTGTGTGTGTGTAAGATTAAAACTCCAAGAAATGATGTCAAATACAGAGATTGATTTGTAACATTACAGAGATTGATTTGTAACATTTGACGCGCAAGTAAGATTGTTATTTGTTACTTAACATGATTATGCCCATTAAGTTTTAATAATTTTCAGTTTTTGGTTTGTTTGATTGGTTTCGAGAAGGATTCC
>NW_008704829.1:942548-944929 GCF_000326865.2 Helobdella robusta
TTTGAGAAAGAGAGAGAAAGAGAATGAACGAGAAAGAGAGAAAGGAAAGAGAAAGAGAGAGAGAATGGAATCTTAGAAATTTTGTCATGTCTTCTTAGTAAAGTATTAAGAAGACATGACAAAATTTACGATAACTATGATTATATTTTTAAAATAATATATTAAATAAATAAATTTAAAATTAATCTCAATAACCTTCTTTAATGTTGTTGTCTGCACCGAGTTCTTCGTGGTTAGATAACCTGGATGTGGATTTTGAGGCTGGTTTGTCTGATTTCTTTACCATTTTCCTTTAAAAGTAAATTTAAAACAGAGGTAAAATACTATATATTCATTAATTTGTTCATTCATTCATTCATTCATTCATTCATTCATTCATTCATTCGTTCCTTCTTTCATTCATTCATTCATCAATTCTTAATTCATTGCAGAGTATTTATAGATACTAAATTTATAATTTTATGTGATGTGGCGATTTGTCAAAGAGTTGTTTCTAAGAAACCGGGTTCGACCGCATATCACATGGTTTGTTGGATAGATGGATGGATGGATGGCTGAATGAATGAATAAACGAACGAATGAACGAACGAGCAAAATGAATGAATTAATTAATCATTAATAAAAAATAAATGATTGGATGAATGAATGAATGAACAAACGAATTAATGAATGAATGAGGAATTAACAAATGAATGATATATATATATATATATGACACATTTAAAACATTTAAATGACTTTAAAAACACTAACTTCGATACTTTAATTACCAAAAACACTAATTTGAAGAACAAAAAGTAGCTTTAAGTTTACTTTTAAAAGTAATCCTAACAAATCGTTGCTATTAGCAACAGAAAAAATTATCTAGCGCTTATTTTGTTGTCAGGGACGCAATTAGCACTATCATTGCTGTGATTTATGTTAATGTCGCATTATTATTATTGAAATTTTAATTAAAAGTTTTGTTCATTTATTCAATTATCATTCATTCATTTGTTCGTTCGTTTGTTCATTCGTTCGTTTGTTCATTCGTTCGTTTGTTCATTCGTTCGTTTGTTCATTTGTTTGTTTGTTCAATCATTATTCATTCATTCAATCATCATTTTGTTTTTTAGTTTTAACGTTCGTTCTTTTATTGATTTATTGGTTCGTTTAATCAATCGTTCGTTTGTTTGTTTGTTCATTAAATCATTCGTTCATTCATTCCATCAATCATTCAATGAAGGAATTAAAATCTCAGATTAAAAAATATTTTTCAAATATATGGAAAGTTAATAATTTGGTTAAGATTTACTTCGGAAGCAAGAACAAGTAGATGACAAAAAACATCAAATGAACAAACGAATGAACAATGAATGAACAAACGAACAATGAATGATTAAATGAATGAACGAATGAACAATGAATGAATGAACGATCTAACAAACGAACGAATGGATGAATGAATGATTGATTATTGAATAAAATTTGGTTTTTTAGCAACATCTAATGCATAATTTTTTTAAATAATAAATTAATAAATACACATATATCGTTTTGTGTCTGTGTGTAAATGTGTGTGTGTCTGTGTGTAAATGTATGTGTGTGTTTGTGTATTTCTTGGAATTTTACCGTGTCATAATTGTAAAATCGTAAGCTAAAAATAAAACCTTCAAATAATAAAAGAAATTAATTCTTACAAAATTTTTTTGCAAATTAGTGAAAGATTGCCGTGAAAGTTAAATTATAAAAACACAATTAATTAATTAATTAATGAAGCATTTCAACAATTAGACAACTATACCAAATTAAATTTTTTAATTCAACTGAATTTGAATTCAATTAAACATTAAATAATATGAAAAACTAATACCGATATATGTGACCATAAATTGCATAATAATTATTATAGTCTCTCTCTCTCTCTCTCTCTCTCTCTCTCTCTCTCTCTCTCTCTCTCTCTCTCTCTCTCTAACAGTTTATTTAATTAATTTATTTTTTCACTCTATCAAGCGTCCACTAGCCAATATCGATCAATCAATCAACTGAGGAATGAATAAATAGATGGATTGATGAATGAATTGATGAATGAATTGATAGATGGGCGAATTATTGGTTGGATAGATGGATGGGTGAATGTTTCGGTAAGGAATGGAAGATGCTAAAAAATGAAGTTTGATCGAACAAATAAATAAACGAACGAACAAATGAATGAGTGAATGTTTTAATGAATGACCAAACAAATTAATCAATCAACCAACCAACCGACCAACCAGCCAACCAATCAACCAACCGACCAATCAACCAATCAACATATCAACCAACCAATCAACATATCAACCAACCAATCAATCAACCAGCCAACCAATCAATCACTTTTTATGACAACATCAGCGCTAGAG
>NW_008704829.1:946820-951617 GCF_000326865.2 Helobdella robusta
GTTCGGTTTGGGCTTTTGTATATGAAAAAAATATGTTGTTTTAAATCATCACAGATACTTCGAAAGCAACAACAACAAACATCAAAGACAATCAAACGAACCGAAATTCATTCACTCATCCATTAATTCATCCATTTCTTCATACACTCATTTGTTCATTCATTCATTCACCCATTTATTTATTCATTCACAACAACAACAAACAACCCAACCCATTCATTAGATAATTCACTAATTTGCGACAAACAACAAACAAACAAATATACCGCCATCCGTTCATCTCTTTGTTTATTCATTCATTCATCCATTCATTCATCCATTCTTTCATCCATTCATTCATCCATTCATTCATCCATTCATTCATCCATTCTTTCATCCATTCATTCATCCATTCTTTCATCCATTCATTCATCCATTCCTTCATCCATTCATTCATCAATTCACAACAACAACAACAACCCGCCAACAACAACAACAAACATTAAAGCCATTAAATCTGTCACCCTCTTTTTTCAATTAACTCCCCATTCAAACAGGTCACGTGTTGAATGACGTCACGAAAAACATGACGATGATGGAGTGAGTGAATAAATTGCAATTCATTCATTCATTCATCAAATTTAACTTGTGATTGTTTTATTCGTTCTTTCAATCATTCTCATATTTAATCTGTTTGTTTCTGTTTGTATTTTTTGTATCGTAAATTTGTATTACATATTTGTATCTTTTTACTTCAACCTTCATGTTTCTGTATTGTTTTGTATTGTATGTATGTATATTTTTGCATGTTTGTTTTGCAACGTACGTTTGCACTATCACTAACTTTTGTTAATTCAATTGTATGTTTTGCTTGTATTGTATCATTTCAATTGCATGTGTGAATTGTATCTTATTCAGTCAAAAAAAAAATTCTTTCTTCGCAGGCGTCACCAACAAAAATGACGTCAGAAATGACTTTGATGACGCAATTGCCGATCCGGAAATATGCGGTCGATGATTTTAAAACTCAGAAGCTGATGACCTTTTTTGGCTAACTTCACTCTTACATTTTCAATCAATCAATCGATCGGCCGATTAATCAATCAATTAATCAATCAATCAGTTAAATATATTCACATAGCGTATATTTCTTCATTTCAATGAAGAAATTTCAGCCAAAATAGATTGTCTCTAACTAGTCAAATAATAAATAATAATAATAATAATGAAATCGTTTCACACAGAATTTTCAACATTTTCCTCAACGATGTTCCGGTGGGATGGGTACATTCCCAACATCCCACCGGTTCCGCCGCTGAGATGGTGACATAGATGGTGGTTCGCTTCTACTTTTCGTACCTTTTTTTTTTTTTGAACGCCAAGTCGAGAAATTCAAAAACCCGCCCGAACAATTTTATTTTCATTTCAAAACATGATCTTGAAAATCTCAAAACAATAATAATAATAATAATAACGTCATCATTATCATCATCAAAGTAGTAGTAGTAGTAGTAGTAGTAGTAGTAGTAGTAGTAGTAGTAGTAGTAGCAGCAATAGTAGTAGTAATAATAGTAGTAGTATGCATAAACTTGCAGTTTGTGTGGTACTTTTAACAAATTATAAGTGTTACATGTTATTGATTTGGGATAGTTCATAATGATACATAATGTGTTCGTTTGTTTGTGTGTGTATGTGTGTGTGAGAAAGAGAGAGAGAGAGAGAGAGAGAGAGAGAGAGAGAGAGAGAGAGAGAGAGAGAGAGAGAGAGAGAGAGAGAGAGAAAGACAAGAGAGAGAGAGAGGGAGATAGTGTGTGTGTGTGTGTGTGTGTGTGTGTGTGTGTGTGTGTGTGTGTGTGTCTGTAAATAAAAGAGATACATTTTTATACAATAAATATATAAATAGTTGATATGTATAAAATATAATTATGACGACTTAATATTCTCATTCTAGTTTAAAAACGCAATGACAAGTTATAATCAACTACAATAAAAACAACAACACAACAGCAACAATAACAACAACAACAATAACAATAACATCAACAACAATAACATCAACAACAATAACATCAACAACAACTACATCGGAATCCATTGAGGAAGGTAGTAATCAGACATCCTAAACGACAAACTCAACTCAGATTCGGGCTCGGGAAATTTTTGCGAGTAGACGGTCAACCCCTGGGCTAGCCAGGCCCCCCACCAACCAAACGACCCTCCCGATATTATGGTGTGATTGCAGTTCGCAAGCAGCATTAAATCTCTTTCCGGTGACATACCAAAAGGCGAGAAAACAACCATGGCAGATGACTTTATATTCTTCTTAATCCATTTTTCATCCTCGGAGCAGACGATGAAGATGACTTTTTTGAACTTCCCCACAAAAAAATCCATGGCCCTTCTGAAAAAATACTTATCGGCGACCCCATAACCCTTCTTCACGTTCACCTCGTCCAAAAAATCGCCTCTGCGAACGTGCACCCCTACCAGTTTGATATCATCCCTATCGGGTTGTTGCTCATCGCTCGAGAATATGAAAGAGGAGACGGAAGTTTTGATAAAATCGTTGACATCTCTCGTGACATCTAGACCAAAACTTGAGAACTGTTTCCTTATATCAGTCCTAGCATGATCAAAGTACCTCCAAGATTGAAAATACCCGCTAATGCGAATATTCTTCATGAAATTGAGAGAGAACGTTCGACTGTCAAACATGTTTGATCGCCTTTCGTAATAAACCAGGTATTCGTATTCGTTCTGGAATGTTCTAATCTGGCGGGTGCTAAATTCTATTTGGCATTTTAGGTTGTAGAAGACTTTGGCAACGCTACTGCCCTCCACAATGACTGGTTTCAAACCGTTCGCTCTTCCAATGCCATAGAGTGCAGCATATTGAAACATCTGGTTGCCTGGGTGATGAAAGAAAATTATTTTTTGAGATTTCATTCCATAAATTTTAGCTCCGATAGCTAGTGCAATAGACCGATTGATGCTAAAACATCCCTCAGGTATATCTCATGTGCAGGTTTATGTTTTCAAATTGTCAGACCTACTAACAACCTATGACAAATATAACTTGGAAAATGTAAAGACTAACAGCATCAATGTAAAACAACGAAACATCAAACTGACTGAACCGACACACACACGCTTACACACGCATACACACACACACACATCAACCAACTAACCAAGCCCTCCGACAAAATTTAACGTCACATTGTGCGTATTATACCAGGTATAATTCAGAGTACTGGAGTCTACAACTACACCGTGGCTAGGAAACTGATAAGTGGTCGGAGTCAGGTAGGAACTGATGGCCAGACCAACAAAAATACAGAATGTGGGAATGAAAATGATGATGGTACATATGAAGCAATTGAACAATCTCTTCTGCAAATGGCTATTGCATTCTGGATTTCTATGATATTTCGATTCTAAATCTGGTGATGTTTGTTTGTTTGTATGTTTGTTTGTTTGTTTAACTATTGGTTTGTTTTATTATTTATTTGTAAATTCTTTTAAATTATATGTACTCATATTAAACCAAGTTACTAGAAGTTATTGCTAGTAAAATGTCATTATAATATTTACAAATGAAGAGATGCCAGACTATCACATAAAATTTATTTAAAAGACAAATTTATTCTAATAATTTATGTCTATATTTTGTTATTTATTGTTTTATGGGAGTCAACTCTAGATAAGCATTTATTGCTAGGCTGACTCACTTTTTGTGAATAAAATGGATTAAAAGAATGCCACTGAAAAATGATGCCAATGAAGAAAATTATAAATAATAACAATAATAATAACAATAATAATAATAATAATTTTTACCAGAAAAACCGTCAGGCATTTTCTCCAACCTAACATGATTCCTCCTGTATAATTTATCACTCTTATTATCTACAATGGAAAAATATATATTTTAATTTTATCTTCATTTATAAATTAATTATAAAATAATAAAAATTTAGAAAAATAAATTCATAATAAAAATTTAGAAAAATAAATTCATTTAATTAATTTCTAACATATTTATTATTTATATTGCACAAACATTCTATTGTTATAGTTTATTTCATTTTATAATAATAATACAGATGTTATTACTACTACTACTACTGCTACTACTACTACTGCTGCAACTACTCTTGCTGCTGTCGCTACTACTGCTAATACTATTGGTACAATTACTACCTAAAAAAGTAATAATACTACTAAGACAACAACAATACAATAATAATAATAGTTAGTTATTAATATTATAATTAATAATAATAAAAATAAATGATAAAAATTTACTTTGCATATTTATTAATGGGGCAAGAATGTGGTGAACTCGAGTCAGTAGGTTTTTAAATAATCTCAAAATTAAGCTCATCTGTGTGGTGAAAAAAAATAAAAAGAATAAATAATTAATTAATTAGTTAATTAATTAATAAACCATAAATATTTTTTATTAAAAATATAATTTTAAAAATAAAAAATAACTTATTTATTTACTTCAAATTTTAGCAAATTAACCCTCACCATTTGCCAAAAAAAAACTTGCAAAACTATCTAAATTAAATTCATCTCTTGTCAAAACTTATCATCGTCCAAAACATAGACTCTACATAATGTTTACATAGAAAGAACAATAATAAAGAAAAGGTATTGTGTGTATATATTATTATACAGTATATAATGTAAAAAAAACATGTATATATATATAAATAAATATATATATATATATATATATATATATATATATATATATATATATATATATATATATATATATATATATATATATGGGGATATATATAAATA
>NW_008704829.1:951972-958236 GCF_000326865.2 Helobdella robusta
AACTCGACCTCATGAACATGAAAATGTATAATTTCGTTATGAAAATACCAAAGTTTTTGATATATAGCATCTTGAATTGATCGAGAGAAAGAGAGAAAAAGAGAGAGAGGAAGGAGGGAGAGAGAATGAGAGGGAGAGAGAGAGGGAGAGAGAGAGAAAGAAAGAGAGAGAGGGAGAGAGAGAAGGAAGGAGAGACAATGTATAAACTTAAATGAGTGTTAAAGTTTGTGTAAACATGATTGTATACACGAATCACAATTTTTTTTAAATTAACATTTTTATTTAGCTATTTATTTTTTTAGTAACGTTTCTATTACGCTGTGACCAGTTTCGATTGCAAGGTAAAACCCGAAATATCTGAAACGTTAGTGTATGAATATTTTGTTGTTCGTTTCATGACTACGCAAATTGTTTTATGTTGATAGACATATAGAGACATAGAGACAGATAGATAAAAAAATGGATAGAGATATAGAGAAAGATAGATAAAAAATGGATAGGTATCTAGAAACATAGAGAAAGATAGATAGAAAGATGGATAGATATATAGAGACATAGAGAAAAATAGATAGAAAAAGGAATAGATATATAGAGAGACAGAAACAGACAGATAGAAAGATAAATAGATATACCAAATGATATATAGATAAAAAATAGAATGATATATAGGGATAGAAATAAAAAAAGATAGATAGATAGATAAATAGATACATAAAGATATATAAAGGGAAAATAAAAGAGATAGAGAGAGAGAGAAATAAAAAGAAAGAGCGAGAGCGAGAGAGAGAGAAAGAATGAAAATTAAAACATGAAACCGAAATTTCGTAGTAGAAATTTTTATTAGCGTTAAAATCCACAACAGTTCTAACAAAGCCCAATGTAGGTGGGCCAGACATAACAACAATAACAACAACAACAACAACAACAACAACAACAACAAACAACAACAAATAATAACAATAATAATAACATCATCGATTCTAGTATATATACGTGAGAGATTGGAGTTAGTAGTATTTTAAATTTCTTAAACATACCATTTCGTTATTCAACCAACTCTTCATAGTTGAAAGTCAGCAACTCATGTTAGTAATTTTTGTACCTAGGCTCTTTAGTATTGTTATTTTATTACTTTCATGTATTATTATTGTTATTATTGTTAATGTCAATTCCATATTGATAACATTAATACAACCTAACGACCCATTCATCAATCCATCCATCTGCCCATTCATCTATCCATTTACCCATCCATCCATTCATCCATCCATTTATCCATCCATCCATCCATCTATCTATTTACCCATCCATACATCCATCCATCTATCCATTCATCCATCTATTAATCCCATCAGAAAAAAATGAGTTATTCAATGAATTCCGTACCATTTAAAAGCGACGAAAGTATAAAAAACAACATCATTGTGAAGGGAGCCTGTCTCGACAAATACAAAAAGGAATGTCAGGAATACGAGCGTCGTGTCAGAGATCTTGAACCGGGCAAAGCATATCATCCTAGTGTCCATTTCCAGAATGAATGTGCCGAGAAGAAGCTAGAAGAAAAGCGTCCAATCAGAGACCAGTTGGAGAAAGATGTCAAAAGATATCAGAACGAATATGATCGCCGTGACAGAGAGAGGAGAAGAGAGGAAGAGAAAAAAAGAGCTGTGAAGAAGAAATAGAGAGGATGATGATGATGATGATGGTGATGATGACAATGAAGATGACCACTATGATGATCATGATGATGATGATGAGGATGATGAGGAGGATGATGATGATGTTGGCTTCAGTGATGATTGGGATGATATTAGTTGTGGTGATGATGATGAAGGTAGTGATGATAATGATGATGATGATGGTGATTATGATCAAATATACTCTTCGATACGAAACATTTATTTTATTTTTTCACCTAATCTGGACATCTTCACAATTTTTGAGATGAAATGAAATTTTGAACATATAATAAATTGAAATATAGCGAAGCACATGGACAATGTTCGCAATGAGATCAAAGAATAAATCATTGACTAATATAATATATACATACACACACACACAAACATACATACATATATACACACACAAACATACATACATACATACATAAACATATATACACACATACATAGACATACACACACACGCATACACACAAACATACAAACAATTTTATCTACATTACATACAGTCAGCTGGCCAAAACACAATGCAAAGCTTTCAATTAAACTGTAATAAAATTATAAAATTTAACAATATTGGCGAAAAATAATAATAATCATAATAATCATAATAATTATAACTATAATTATTCATTCTTACCATTCATCATCATTATTATTTTTATTATTTTTGTGGAAAAAAGATTGCAGTACTATGGTGCAGTAGAAGAATTTTTGAAGAAAAATATTAAACAATAAAATGATCACAATTTCAATAGAAGATAAAAACAACAACAAAAATAATAATAACAACAACAGTAATAATAACAACAACATTAATAATAATAATAATAAAAATAGCAATAATAACAAAAACAATAAGAGAAATTTCTTTATACTACAGATGTTTGCAATATCTGAAATAGCTTTCCATAATAATTATGTTCTGTTGTTGTTGTTGTTGCTGCTGTTGTTGTTGTTGCTGCTGCTGTTGTTGTTGTTTATGTTGATGTTGTTGTTGTTGTTGCTGTTGTTGTTGTTGTTGTTGTTGTTGCTGCTGTTGTTGTTGTTTATGTTTTTGTTGGAGTAGTAGTAGCAGTAGCTGCAACGACTATAGGTGTTGATAATAGTCGCTGATAGTTTTGTGGCTGATGATGCAGCTGCTGATGATGATGATGACGATGGGGTGAGGTTGATGACGATGACGGCGTTGACGCTGACGATGACGTCATAGATTGAAACATAGACGACCCAGTAGCGCTCTGGGTTAGCCGCCAGACTAATTGCTCTTTGTCCATGGATAATCTTTGGATTTCATCATTTCCGGTTTTGTTCTGTTTTAATAGAATCTGCTGTGCATCAATGAGCTCTCTGGTGGTGATGGTAGTGATGATGATGATGGTACTGATGATGATGATTGTGGCGATGATGATGAAGATACTGATGATGATGATTGTGGCGATGATGATAATAATACTAATTTTAATACTTTTCTCGTTCGCTTTTCCTCGCCACCAGCATCTCCATCTCTTCAACATGTTTTATGATCTTTGATAACTTTTCCTTCAACATCGGAATTTCCTTGACCTTGAAAGTTTTTAAGATGACGACGACGATGATGATGATGATGACAGCGACGATTATGATAATGATGCAGATGGTGATGATGATGATGATGATGAGGATGATGACGATGCAGATGATGGTGACGATGATGATGATGGTTAAGATAATGATGATTATGATGACGAACATCATGGTGGTGATGATTATGATTATGATCATACTACTACTACTACTACTACTACTACCACTACTACTACTACTACTACCACTACTACTACTACTACTACCACTACTACTACTACTACTACCACTACTACTACTACTACTACCACTACTACTACCACTACTACTACTACTACTACCACTACTACTACTACTACTACCACTACTACTACTACTACTACTACCACTACCACTACTACTACTACCACTACTACTACTACTACTACTACTACTACTACTACTACTACTACTACTACAGATACTACTACTACTACGACAAAAACAAACAAACAAAACAACGATACTCAACAACAATGGGGTAACCTTTTCCTCTAAGGAAATATTACTATTTCTCAGCGCTTTCACCTCGCCATTCTTCTGATCCAAGACTACCTGCAAACTTTTAACATCGAGTTCCAGCTGTTCGCGCGTCTGCTTGTCGACTCTGGCCGACTCGAGAAGAAATTTTTCCCTCTGGCGGCAGGATTCTAACTTTGATTTCAGCCTCGTTATTTGATCCTTGGGTTTGTTTTGTTGGTTTGTTTGTTTTGTTTGTTTTCGTTGTAGAATTAGTTGTAATAGTTGTTTCATTATTATTAATAGTAGTTGTAGTAGTAGTATTAGTAGCTGTATTAGTAGTAGTAGTAGCAGCAGCGGCAGTAGTAGCAATAGCAGCAGCAGCAGTAGTTGTAGGTGTAATTGTACTAGTAGTAGTAGTAGTAGTAGTAGTAGTAGTAGTAGTAGTAGTAGTAGTAGTAGTAGTAGTAGTAGTAGTAGTAGTAGTAGTAGTAGTAACAAGAATATTAAAAAACGAAATCTACAAACTTCAAAAAATTTTCTCTCTTCAATGTGAGCCTGCGTCATTTTATCTACTTCCGTTTTGTGCCTTGAATTTAGATCTTTGATAACAAAAAACAATTTTGCTCGTTAATTTATAATTTATTAATTGTTACAACTATACCATTAACGGCATCCGTATGTTTTTGCTTTAATTCCTCCACCTCATTTTGGAAAGATTCCTTCAATCCTTCAAATTTTCTAACCTAATTTGAGTTCATTTTTCATATACTGGAATGACAAAATGAATGAATAAACGAACGAACAAACGAAATGAATGAATAAATGAATGAACGAACGAACGAACGAACAAATTAAATACCTTCGCGTTATAATCATTCTTCAGCTGATCAGTTTCTTGCTTATGTTCTGTTTCCACTAGTTTAAATAAAATTAAGAAATATCACTATACATCAAATTTATGAATGAATGAATAAACAAATGAATGAATAAACAAATGAATGAACGAATGAATGGACGATGCATGAAGAAATGAATTGATGAATGTATGAATGAATGTAATATTTATTCACGTTTGATTAAATTTTTAAATTATTAAAATCATCCACAGCAACAATTTTACTGTAAGATCAGAATTTCAACTAAATTAGAACTGTTAGGGTGTTACATTTTTCCAGCGCTAACTTAACGGCTCTGAGTTTTGGAAAATTTCTAAATAACTTGGAAAAAAGATTGACGCTGCTGAGATGTGGTTCTTGAGAAGGGTTATGAAAATTAATTGGGCCTCTCTGACCTCCAATGAGGATGTATTAAAACAATCCAGTTATGAAAAGAGGAAATTACTACGGGTAATCCAACAGGGGCAGCTAAAGAGTTTTGGTCACATCATGCGGAAGGAAAGAATGGAAAATCTAGAAGCTACTGGAAAGATTGCCGGGAAAAGTAATCGCGATCAACAACAACGAATAACATTTGTGAAGTCCTTGTGTCACTTGTTGAATATCACCACATTTCAAATCTTACAAAGTGTTAAAGTTCGTCTGTATGTGTGTGTGTGTATGTATGTGTGTGTGTGTGTGCGTGTGTGTGCGAGTAAAATATGACTTCACTAACGTTCGTTAATGATTGTTTTATGTCTTGTGTTCAAATCATTCCTCAGTTTTTCAATCTTCTCTTCTAATTCTCTCTCTAACTGGCTCAATTTATTTCTTTGTTCGGCTTGCTTGGCATCTTTCTCTATAATTTTGTTATCATTTTCTACAAAATATTTTCTAATTATTATTAAGAAAAAACTGTTAATTAACTTTAAAATAACTCAAAATTAACTGTGAAATCTTTAAAAATATGAATTTAAAAATAATTGAAAGAATAAAATAATTCGTTTTTAATGAAAAATGTTGCTAAATCCATCAAGAATTAAATAATTGAACCTTTGTAAGAATGATTTTTCGTATCATTTTGAGGACCGAGTTGTGATTTTAACTTCTGAAATAAAATAAATAGATGAATAAATAAAAATTGAGCTATACGAATGACGCGTGTTTGTGCGTGTGCGCGTGTCTGTGTGCGTGATGCTACGTTTAATACAATGTATTTGTTTCCCACGCATGTAGCTTAAACACAAAACACATCCATTCATTCATGTTTTTCACCACCTGTTCATCCATCCATCTATTCATCCATCCATCCATACATTCATTCATCCATCCATTCATTCATCCATGCGTGAAAACAGCAAGAGAATTTCTTTGCGTTCGAAGTAGATCAAATCACCGCGACCCAGAAACCGGCATCTTTACCCACAACTCCATCAAGCCTACATACTTTCGTGCTGACAATATTTGGCTTAGCGATAGCTTTTTCTTTCATTTCTATATCCTCTTTTTTATATTTAGATTTCAGCGTCAGATTTTTGGTCTGGGAAGGTTTTGTATTTTCTGGCTTTAGATCTATCTTGTTATTAATTTTCCCACAGTCTGGTTCGTTTGTGCTAGTTGGCGTGTTTGATGTGATA
>NW_008704829.1:958330-964848 GCF_000326865.2 Helobdella robusta
ATTTTCGAGCTAGTCTGAGATGAATGTTTAGAAACATTGATGCTGCTGTCTGACATCTCGCGAGAAATGTTTTTAAAATTATTATTTTGTTCCCTGATCTTATTTTTTATAAAACTTCCAGTCATGGGTTTGTTCTCTTTAGAGGAAGAACTCATCAGATCTCCATTGCCCCCACCATAATTTGAGATTGTTTTTTCGGGAATTAAAATTTTAAGACCATTTTTGTGTTTTGTCTGTTTTGATTTTTCAATCTGGCGGTTGTTATTCTTAAGATTTAGATCTAGTTTGTTATTTTGGAGTGTTGGTAGACATTGGATGGCTGTAATTTCAGAATTTGGGACTGGAGTTGATGCACACAATGGCGGTATGGATACTACATTTATTTTAGTGTTGTTGTAGTTATAATTATTAGTAGTATTAGTGGGTGTTTTCTTTTTTGCATTAGCTTTATTTCCAACCTCATTCTTGTTGTTTTTTGCATTTTTTGAAGAAATAGTTTTACTAAAGTTTGAAATTTCAATAGCGGTCTTTACCGACGATGATGTTGAACTAGTAAGCGAGTTGATCTTTTCTTGGCTCGATTTTTTGCTTTTACTTCGTTCTGTTTGGTTATTTTTCGGTTGAAATTTTTCATCTGAAATTGTTTTGTCAGTAGGAAGTTTTTCGTTTAAATTAAATTCCTCTGTAGCGTCTTGAAGACCAAATGTTGCAGATTTTTTGATTGGGCGGCCACTTGTGGTTTTGCTGGCAGTTGTAGCGGTTGTGGTTGTGGCGACATTAGTGGCTGTAGTGGTAAGTAGTCGTTGTTGTTTGCCTGATATTTCCGTTTTTGTGGTAGTTGATGTCGTGGCTTGAAATTGTTTTGACGGAATGGATTTAGAAGGATCATGGGATTGCGTTTTGGATTTTTTGGATTTTTCAATAGGCTGACGTCTCTGAAGATGATGGCTTGAAGATTTTTTAGTTTCGTATGTGCTGTCTTTAATTTGTGGTTTATTTGACGTTTGATTTGCATTGCTAGTTGGAATTTCTTCAAGAATATTATCATTCATCGCGTAAACTTTTTCAATTTCACTTTCAGTTTCATTTTCTCTTTCTACAGCAAAAAAATTACTACTGTTTGTATTACAATCATCAGCAACTTTATTGCACTTATAAATAGAATCAGTTTTTGCAGCTACAGTTAACTCTTTATTAGTAGCATTTGTTTCAAAAGGTTTATCTTTTTCCAAAAATTTTTCATTTGTATGACAAATCCCTGGGCTTAAATCCACCATTAAATCTTCCAACCTTACCAAACCCCTACTGCCAAAGCTTTCATCTAGCAAATCTTGCGGCACCAAGTCTTGTTCTCTCTGACTTGAACTGTAACTGGAGACACTTCCGTTTCGATCACCGTTGTTGTTGTTGTTGCTGCAGCTGTTTTCCATTGAAACAAACGATGCTAGAGTATCTAATGATGCCAATGTTTCCGGATTTAGCCGGAAAAAATCAATCGTTTCGTTAGTTTTTGGAAAAAATTCTGGACACTTGGCAAAAGCTTCGTTAACATCTTGACTATTTCTCAGTAAAATGTTCAAATCAGAAGATTCTTGGCTCTCAGACATGGGTTCATATCGACTGTTACCTTCAATATTTTTCCAAATAGGATCATTTGAAAAGTCGATAAGGTCCAAACCGTCGCATTCATCTCTACTGAGATTATCGTTTAAAGTTTGGCTGTCTTCGTCGAAATTGATGGGATCGTTAAAACTTGGAGACTTCAAAACATCATTCCATGATTCTGTTAACAGACTGTCGGCCGTTGGATCGAAATTTTTTGAAAAAAATGATGGGCTAAGCGGGTCGTCGTTATCTTTTCCGTCTAACTCCATTGGACAGCCTGTCGTAATTAATTAATTAATTTAATTAATTGAAAAATTATTTAACCAATTAGCTAGTTAATTACTTCATTTGTTTATATAAATATTTTATTTATTCATATATTTATTCTCTTGCCCACCACCCATTCATTCGTTTGTTCATTTATTGGTTTTATCATTTATTTTACCAATATCACAACTTAAATTAACAATTTTATATATCCAATTACATATTTATCCAAATATAAATTGATTAATTGTGTCTGTCTGTATGTCTGTATGTTTGTGTCTGTATGTTTGTTGTGTGTGTGTCTGCGTGTGTTGTGTGCGTGTGTGTATGTGTGAGTGTGTATGTTGTGAGTAATTTTATAATTTAATAAGGCCAACAAAATGAATAAAAATAAAATCAACTGAAAAAGAAAGAACAAGTTTTGTGGTATCTGCTTTTATTCTGAAAAAACAAACGCCAGATAAATAAATTTAAATTCGGCAAAATTATGACTTGAAAGTTCTGAAAAGTACAAATAATAAAAACAACAATAAATAATAATAATAAATAAATAATAATAACAAATAATAATAATAATAATAATAATGTAATTGTACGAGCTATCAATTGCGATGATTTAAATAATTTTTTTGAAAAAAAAAACGAAAAAGTGTGAAAGTGCGTAATATTAATAATAATAATAATAATAATGATGATGATGATAATAATAATAATAATAATGATGATGATAATAATAATAATAATAATAACAATAACAACAAGAATTTATTTAACCTAAATCGAAAAGCAAAAAAAAGAGTTATTTTTGAAAAATCAAAAAAGCAATTCAAATAACTTGCAAATTAGATCTTGAAGCATTAATTCCCAGCATTTAACTAACGGAGGATGAATGGATGGTTGAATGAATGAATGAATGAATGAATGAATGAATGAATGAATGAATGAATGAATGAATGAATGAATGAATGAATGAATGAATGAATGAATGAATGAATGAATGAATGAATGAATGAATGAATGAATGAATGAATGAATGAATGAATGAATGAATGAATGAATGAATGAATGAATGAATGAATGAATGAATGAATGAATGAATGAATGAATGAATGAATGAATGAATGAATGAATGAATGAATGAATGAATGAATGAATGAATGAATGAATGAATGAATGAATGAATGAATGAATGAATGAATGAATGAATGAATGAATGAATGAATGAATGAAGGTATGAATGAGTGAATAGATGAATGAAGAGACAGACAATGACCACAACAACGGTAATAGTTACAATAGTACGGTGGCAACTATAATAATAGTAACGACAATATTAATAATAATAATATTTTTATAGAACATTTTATTTTATTTTCTAACCAGTATCGCAACTTTCGTAATTTGAGACCATCGGCAGTGAGTGTTTTAATACCAAACTCAATTCATCTAAATCGAACGGATTGTTTAGGATTACTAGGTCAGATTTTAAGAGACTCTCGTCGAATGATTTACTGTTTTTACTCTTTTTGATGCTTGTTTGTTTCTCATTTATACTTCTTGTGATAGTACTTTGATTAAAATTGTTGTCAGTTTCGACTGAAACTGGATCTTTTTGTCTGTTTCGGATGTAGTGGTCGACTCGGTTCTCGTTGTTACTAGATAAAACTTCGCCAAGCAAATTTGAATCCGTTTTATACTGTTTTAATGGGACTATTTCTTTATCAGATTTGTTGTCATTGAGTTTTACATGCTGGTTATGGTTTATTTTGTTAGTTTTATTATCTGATAATCTCCAACAATCATAATTTTTTGTCTTACTTACTTTTTTATCATCAATTTCAGTCCCTAATTTATCCTGACCTGTCATTCCGGACACTGAAAGTTCCAGCCATTTTTCAAGCTCTTTGCCTGTTTCTAGCAAGTTGTCTAGAAAGTTGCAAACCTCGTTGGCCCTGCCAAAAATATCTGGAGAATCATTTTTAACATGTCCGCATTTGCTGCTGCTTATGAACCTTGTTTTCAGCCCATTCAAATTATGGTAATTATTGTTATTAACGTTTTTATCATCTGCATTTTCATAATTATTATTGTTATTATTATTATTTTTACTATTATTATAACTGACGTCATCGCCATCGTCATCATCTTCGAGTAGCATCTTGAAAGTTGAGATGTCCTCTCCCTCGAAAACCTCAAAAGCATCATTTATGGAGGAATCCGTCGATCCCAAACTATCCAGAGAAGCCCTAGGAAGCTGGTGTGCCTGCCCGGAGATGTCTCCATCCTTTTTAGCATTTGTTAACAGTCTTTCTTCAAATGTTTCACTGCTTTGAATCAAAAAACTCTCTCCTGAATGTTCATAATCTGGGATTGTGTTTGGTAATTTTTGTAGTTTCAGCTTCTGGCTCTCGAGTCCTATTTGAGATGCCTTTAAGAGTTCAGCGTACTGAGCAATGGCTGTTTGGGCGAGTACGAGCGAAGGATTTTTTGCAAACTGTCGAGAATCAAATTCCAAACTTTTTATTCTTTCGGCCGAGTTGTCAGTGCTTAAGTTTGAAACATTTACAGAGTTTGAATTTTTATCAAAGCGCAAAAATTCATAATCATCAATGTAATCATCGTCGTCGTCGTCTTTATCATTTTCATTATCGCAAAATTTGTGAAAGTCTGGAGCGAATAACTTAATTTCAGCGGTGTCTGGAGTCTGCACATTAGAGATTTCGCTATCGATTTTTTTTAACAACTCGTCTAAATCCGACTCAACGTCAGTTTTGTTGTTAGGATTTTCAATTTTTGGATTTGAAAATTTTAATTTTAGTTTATCCTTAGCATTCTGCTTCTCGTCAATTTGTTTCTCGATCAAGCTAACGTCATCGTGATCATTTTCCGGTGAATCGGGCGATAAATCGAAAGTAACTCTTTTCGGAGATGCGCTTTTTTCCCTCAGAACTCCATTTTCTATGCAAATTCCTTCAAGGTTCATAATTTCCAAAATGTTTTTGCTAATAAAACTCTTATAAACAGGTCTGGGCAGCCTGGATCTCATGTCAGTATCCACTGTTTTCTCAAAAGGACATTCAAACAAAACTCCGTGATTTTTAGGCCTAACTTTCCCATCAAAATAAAGTGGTTGGATTTTCGAGAGGGGAGCGAAAAGCCCTTTCTTAGGGGGGCACGTAAAATATCTCACCCCCGATACCAAACCATCGTGCAAGCCCGTTTCGTCGTCAAGTTCGACCCCGCACCAGAATCCTCTTTTAAAATGGACTGTCCCTATGAAACGGAGTGTACCAGTGTGGGGGTGTTTAGTTCCCACAATAACTCGAGATCCAATTTTTAGGAAATCGTTTTTGTTGTTGCTGCTACTGTTGTTGTTGTTGCTGCTGGTGTTGTTGTTTTTGCTGTTGTTGCTGTTGTTGTTGTTGTTGTCATCAATTTCATTGCTCCGGCTGTTCATTTCTTTGTTATCCTTATTATTAATAATAGTATTGCTAATATAATTATTATTGTCGTTATTATTGTCGTTGTTGTTGTTGGAATTTTTCATATTTATGTAACTTTCGTTTGCTATGATGACGTCATAATTATTATTATTAATATCGTTGATAGAGTCATTCAAAATATTAACACTGCCATTGTTGTTGTCATTATAGAACGATTTTATGTTATTGTTGTAGTTGTAGTTGATGACGTTGTTGTTGTTGTTGTTGTTGTTGTTAACATCATCAGCGCTGGTAACAAGAAAATTTTGTGTGGGATTAATGTAATGATTGTTGATGTTGATGATGTTATCAATGTTGTTCTTGATGTTATCAATGTTGTTGTTGTTGTTGCTGTTGTTGTTGCTGCTGCTATTGCTGTTGTTGTTGTTGTCGATGTCAGCTGTATTAATATTATTATAGTTGTTGTTGTTGATGTTGATGTAATTATTGCTAATGTCGTTGATGTTGATGAAGTTGTTGTTGTTGTTGTTGATGTTACGACATATTACTGCTATGCTTCTTTCTTCCATACCAACACTTTTGCCAAAAAACTAAACAAAACGGCTGGAAGTTTCCCAAAAAGTTTGCAAAAAAAGGAAAAATAATTTTCGTATTTATGAAAAAAAAAAATCATTTGGTTGTATGTACTCCTGTACAAATGAATGTTCGCCCGCTATGTTATATGACTCATTCCAGCGTTAATACGTACATACATGAAAAATAGCTGACTAACTTTTTAGCTATGGCCCCAGCTATTTAGCCTGTTGTCTCCTTAGTCGAATACGTTGAAGTGACGTTTTGACATCCATAGCTAATAATTTGGTAAAAAGCTGCACGAAGCATGTTATTCAAAGTGGTAACCATATTTCTATATTATTATGTTTATAGCAGCTTTGGTGGCTGTTGCAGCTTATGTAGTAGCTTCAGCAGCTGCTGTAGCTGTGACGGCGATGCTACTTTTGCGTTTTTTCATAGTTATGATTTTTTTTTTATTTTTACACAGTTTTTTAATTGTTATTATTGTTATAAATATTGCTTAAAAGTTAATAATAATGAATAAAAATATTTGATATAGATATAATATAGAAAGGAAATAATTAATCACGTGATTTACGATGACGTCATTTAATTGCTTTTAATTCTTTCAAGCCCTCTGTCGGACTT
>NW_008704829.1:974323-974869 GCF_000326865.2 Helobdella robusta
GAATTCTATCATGGTCAGCCCGCTTCTTATCATTAAATTCTTTTTTTTAATTTTATGGAGCAAATAAAATTTCGTTTCGTTTTGTTTCGTATGAACTATAAGGAAGTAATAATCATATCCGGGTTCAGCTTTAATCTAATATGTATGTATGTATGTATGTATGTATGTATGTATGTATGTATGTATGTATGTATGTATGTATGTATGTATGTATGTATGTATGTATGTATGTATGTATGTATGTATGTATGTATGTATGTATGTATGTATGTATGTATGTATGTATGTATGTATGTATGTATGTATGTATGTATGTATGTATGTATGTATGTATGTATGTATGTATGTATGTATGTATGTATGTATGTATGTATGTATGTATGTATGTATGTATGTATGTATGTATGTATGTATGTATGTATGTATGTATGTATGTATGTATGTATGTATGTATGTATGTATGTATGTATGTATGTATGTATGTATGTATGTATGTATGTATGTATGTATGTATGTATGTATGTATGTATGTATGTATGTATGTAT
>NW_008704829.1:974919-990353 GCF_000326865.2 Helobdella robusta
AGAAAATTTGGCAGAACTGTGATAATGGATATGGTTGGCTGGTTGGCTGGTTGGTTGGTTGGTTGGTTGGTTGGTGGGATGGATAGCTGCTTGCTTGGCTGATTGGTCGGTTGGCTGATGGTTGATTGGTTGGCTGGTTGGATGATTGAAAGTTGTTTCATATTAATTCAGTAGATATATTAATTCAAATCTATTACGTATCTTTGCTTTTATAAAATCATTCTGTTAGTTTTCAATCATTCAATTCACTAATCAACTAACCAATCAATCAACCAACCAACTAATCAGTCAATCAATCAACCAACCAGTCAATCAACCAACAAATCAGTCAATCAATCAATCAACCAGTCAATCAACCAACCAACCAACCAATCAGTCAATCAATCAACCAACCAGTTAATCAACCAACCAATCAGTCAATCAATCAACCAACCAGTCAATCAACCAACCAATCAGTCAATCAATCAACCAACCAGCCAATCAACCAATCAGCCAATCAATCAATCATTCAATCATCTAACCATTCAACCAATCAGGAGGAGGGCATGAGAAAGAAGTACGGGAAGCTGAAAGACATGAACGACCAAATGTTGAAGAAATTGGAAGAAGAACAGCAACAAATCGATGCCCTGAACATCAAAAAGGACCAATTGGAAGAGGTTTAAAATGTTAAAATGATTTTGATTGGCTAGCAGTCATAAAAATAATAGGATGGATGAATGAATCTATCGATCAATTCACATATTAATTAATTAATAATTAATTAATTAATTAATTAATTCATTCATTCATTCTTTCATTCATTCTTTCATTCATTTGTTCATTATAGCCATATTTTATTTTATTTTAACAAAATCATTATTGGATTTAGGATTTTTGTTGTTGCATAGTATTTATTCATTAATTCATTCATTCACTCATTCATTCATTTAATCATTCATTTATACATTCTTTCGTTTGTTCGTTTGTTCGTTCATTCATTCATTCTTTTATTCATTTAATTAGGAGTTGATGATTTCACCGGTAAAGCAGCAAGCAGGTGATGGAACGATTGAGTGACAAATGAAAGAAAGAACGAATAAATGAACAAACGAACGAACGAATGGATGAACGAATGAAAGAATGAACGAATGAATGAATGAATAAAAAATTCATCAGACATTATATCATTTAAGCGCTAATTCTTTTATTCATCAATTCATTCATTTCTTCCTTAATCCATACAACCATCGAGCTATTCATCCATCCAATCATTCATTTATTCATTCATTCGTTCGTTCGTTCGTATGTTCATTCATTCATTCATTCATTCATTCATTCATTCATTCGTTCGTTCGTTCGTTCGTTCGTTCATTCATTCATTCATTCATTCGTTTATTCATTCATTCGTTCGTTCGTTCATTCATTCATTCATTCATTCAGTCCATCTGTACGAGCAGCTGAGATTGTTGGAGATGAAACGAGAGCAGATGACCCAGGAGTTGCAATCCTCACTGAGCCCGCAGCAGGAAAAGGAGAAGCTGCTGAAACAAGTGAAAGATGACAACATGGAGATCGCATCCATGGAGAGACAGTGAGTAAAAGAGGGAGTGAGTGAAAAAGAAAGAGTGAATGAGTGAATGAAAAAGGGAGTGAAAAAGAGTGAGTGTGTTAGTGAAAAAAAAAGAGTAAGTTAGTGAACAAAAAAGAGTGAGTGAGTGAACAAAAAAGAGTGAGTGAGTGAACAAGAAAGAGTGAGTGAAAAAGAGAAAGTGAGAGAGTGAAAATGAAAAAGAAAGAGTGAGTGATTGAAAAGGAAAGAATGAGTGAGCGAACAAGAGTGAGCGAGTGAATGAAAAAGAAAGAGTGAATGAGTAAATGGACAAGAAAGAATGAGTGAGTGAGAGAAAGAGAGGGTGTAAAAATTTTTCCCAAAATTTTCCCCCATCACAAAGACGCTAAGCGAATATTGATTGATCGCGACAATTTTTACCTGCATATTAAGTTAACTTCCAATGTACTATCTTCATTAATGTTTCATTCATTCGTTCACATATTCGTCCTCTCACCCGTTCGCTTGTTCGTTCTCTCATTCGTTCTCTCAATCAATCAATCAATCAATCAATCAATCAATCAATCAATCAATCAATCAATCAATCAATCAATCAATCAATCAATCAATCAATCAATCAATCAATCAATCAATCAATCAATCAATCAATCAATCAATCAATCAATCAATCATTCATTCATTCATTCATTTATTCGTTCATTCATTCGTTCATTCATTCATTCATCCATCAATCTTGGAAACAGGGCGAGAGATGTACAGGAGAAAGTGGAGAGGCTGAATGAAGAGAGCCAACAGCTGGACGTTGACCTTGACATGAACCAAGGTCATCATCGTCATCATCACCATCACCACTATCATCATCACCACCACCATCATCATCACCATCATCATCACCACCACCATCATAATTATAATATTATAATTATCACCATCATGATCATCATCACCACCACCATAATCATCGTCACAACCTCATAATTATTATCATAGTTATAATTATAATATTATAATTATGATATTATAATTATAATATTATAATATCACGATTAGGCGAACGCAGTCAGCAATATAGAGAACTGAAGCAGAAGGAACAAACTTATGAAGGTGATGGTGATGATGGCTATGGTTGTGGTGACGATGGTGATGGTTGTGGTGATGGTAGTGATAATGATGACGATGGTGATGATTATAATTGTGATGGTGATGATGACGATGATGATGATGACGATGGTGATGATGACAATTAATGAAATGATTTTGCAGAATTTTTCAAAACATTTGATGAAGTGAAATCTGCCGAAGAGGTAGTTCATTCGTTCGTTCATTCATTCGTTCGTTCATTCATTCGTTCGTTCATTCATTCGTTCGTTCGTTTGTTTATTCGTCTATTCATTTATTCATTCACTTAGCCATTCATTCATTCACACTCACCCATTCATTAATTCTTTCATTTAGAATCGTCTTCAGCAATTAGAGCAGTCAATTGTTCATCACTTGGAACAAATAAGCAGAGTTGGTTGAATGAATGAATGAAAGAATGAATCACAAACACACACACACACACGCACGTATGCACACGTAAACACACAAACACAAACACACACACAAGAACTTAACGAGAACTACCGGAAACATGGTTCTCCCGTCAAAAACTGAATTCGAGCAGCTAAAAGGGGATTTAAAATTTAAAGAGCGCGAAATGGTCCACGCCGAAAATACTATGACTGGCCTTTCCATTGGTTGGTTGGTTGGTTTGATGCTTTCTAATTGGTCAGTCGGCTGGCTGGTTGGTTTGTTGCTTTCTGGTTGGTCGGTTGATTGATTTGTTATTTTTTGATTGGTCAAGTCAGCTGGTTGGTTGACTTGATTTTTGATTGGTGGATTAGTTGATTTTGCTGATTAATTGATTGACTGTTTGATTGTTTTGTTTGCTAGACGATTAATTAGATAATCCACAGATTGACTTGATAATTGAGTGATTGAGTGAATGAAAAAGTTAATCAAGACAAATTAATAAATTGATAAACAACTAGTATCATAACCGTCATTCCTCCAGAAAATAAGAAACTGCAAGATAGTTTGAGGAACTTGGATGATCTTGAACGAAAGATGAAGGACGAGTTGAGGACAATAAAGGAGAAGATGTCAACAATGAAGGGAGATATTGAGGTCTACAGCGATATCGACCAACTGAAGAGAGATACTGAAGATAAAAAGAGAGTGAGTTCATTTTTTAATTTTTCACTTTTTTTACTTCATTTAAATAATTTTTTAAAATAAGTATGAAAGACATTTCTTTCAACCAATGAGTTTGCGTTATTCATCAACACACTCGACCAATCAAATTCAAGTGAAGGAATTATTTCGACCAATCAAATCGCAATGTTTCTCTCTAGAACGGTTCATCATCAGGCCGGTAATTACTGACCGACCAATCATAAATTGGGAAAAAATGATATCAATTCAACCAGCCAAACAAATCACATTGTTATTTTGATCAATAAAATTACATCATCTATCCAATCACACCATACAAATATTTATCAACCAATAGCTTAGCGGTATTAATTTTCTCAACCAATGGAAATCAATTGAAACAATTATTCCGACCAATCAAATCACAAACTTCTTTTCATACAACCAATATCACCGCTAGAAACTGGAATCGGACAGAACGGAACTACAAAGAAGACGTGATGACGTCAGAGAGATGGTCGATAAGCTGAGCAGACGTTTTGAAGAAATTAAAAGTAAACTCAACGAGAATGACACGCATGCACAGGTGATGTTTCTCACTTTTCAATCTTATTTTACAATTTTTTTTTTACATTTTTATAGCGCTTAATTTTTATTTTCATAGTTGTCTGATGATTTTATTAAAAATTTACTTGCAGCTAGTGAATTTGGAAAGGAAGTGGCAGCATCTGGAACAGAGCAACTTCGCCATGAACGAATGTCAGGAAGGAATATTTTGCTTTTTAATCAATCAATTAATTAATTAATTAATTAATTAATTATTTCATTCATTCATTCATTTATTTATTCGTTCGTTCAATCACTCATCCATCTGTTCACCATCATACATTTGCTCATTACATTTGCTCATTCATCTAGTTACATATTCATTCATTTATCCATTAATCTATCCATCCATCCATCCATCCATCCATCCATCCATCCATCCAGTTATATCAGCGAGAACACTGGATGCTGATTGCGTGGAGATATCCAAACGCGTCGTAGCCCTGGTTAACGAGTACAACAAACTACTTATCAATAACTTGAATGGCAGAAAGTGAATGAATGAATTTATGAATGAATGGATTGATGAATTAATGAATGAATTATTGAATGGGTGGATGAATGAATGATTGAATGAAAGATTGAATGGGTGGATGAATGAATGAATGAATGAATGAATGAATGAATGAATGAATGAATTAATTAATTAATTAATTAATTAATTAATGGATTAATGAATGAATGGTAGTGGTAACTTTGTCCTATATTTTTAATTTTTTTCCTAATTCAATATTTAATTGACGTTGTTCGTCCGTACATACATCCATTCATACAGACATACATATGCATGCGTTACATTACATTACATACAAACATGTATGTATACCTATACATATATATTATATAATTGGTTTTAAATTATAATAAAGAAAAATAACAATAAATTTATTAGATAGTTTTTTAAAATCATTTAAATTTAAATCTTACCCAACACTATAACACTGACAAAATTTAAAATTTATCGGAAAAATTTATTTTAATTTGAAATATTGTATGGAGCCTCGATATTTCGCCGATAAGATGTAAGAATAGTCTATAATTGCGTAGAAAATGAATAATTTATACAAATGATTGAGATTAAACTGGATATTCATATGATAAATTGGCAAAATGATCGAAAAAATGTTTCTAAAATCGAAATATAGTACAAGACCTGGATTCATAATGTATAAAAAAAATTAAAAAAATTCTCTACGTTACGCTGCATAATTTTGTTTCTAACTGCTCTAACGTAACATGTTTATTTTAAAAAAAATATTGATAAATAATTTTTTTACCTCTGTCTGCATGCAAAAATTGAACATGTTTCAACAAAATTGTTGCTAAAATATTTTTTTTGGGTCCATGGGAGATGTTTTTTCGTTTGTGAAAAAATTTAATTTCAGTTTGGTTTGTGGCCTCCTTTTTTCATTTAAAAATTGCATTTAAAAATAAATTTTAGAAAAACATAAAAATGTCTACCAGGACTAAATAAGAAAAATTTCATTAAAAAATCATAAACAACAGGAAAAAAAATCTGAAATCCAGACATTCGGATGATGAAATAAAATTAAAAAAAAAAAATGAACATCCCGATCAACCTGAAGCACCAGAGGTACCCGTTTGCGGCCTTCTGTTGCTCCGTAAATGTGCAATCCAACTCGAGTAGCATTGCTAACTTCCCCATCAACAACAACAACGCCAGTGACACGCTTACCCCCAATGGCACAACCCCGAACGACGAAACCCCGAACAATAACGGCACCAGTAGCAGCAGTAGTAGACTAAACATTTGTCGAGAAGAAATCATGGAAAATCCTAACAGTGACGTCACAGATGCTTCCGCCGACATCATAATAAATAATGGCCGACGATTAGGAATGTTAGTGGATGATATAAATAGCAGTGGTAGTACAGAGGCGGCCAACGTGAAGGTCCTCTATTCGACAACTGCTAGTGAAGCTTCGGTATTAAAATTATTAAAAAATAACAATAACGACGATGCTGGAGCTGAAACTTCAAATATAACAGCATGGACACACCAACATGGTGATGATGATGATAATGATGACATGGGAACAAATAATAATATTAATAATAATGATAAAGAAAATAGTGAATCACTCTTAGTGTTAAGAGCTCAATGTGGCCCCACAATAAACAGGCTGCCTAAAAACCAAATGGCCGCCAATAATACAAACAATAATAACAACAATGATAATAATAATAACAACCATAATAATAATAATACTGTTACCAAACTGCTTACAGGCTATGATGATGATGATGATGATGGTGAGGACGACGACGATGGTAATGATGATGATGATAAAAATAATATAGATAATCCTAAAATGGATAGTAATAATAATGAAAAGAATAATAATAAGAATAATAATAAGAATGGTTATGATGATTGTGTTACTAATAAACCCATTGGTATCAGAAATGCTGCTGATGATGATGATGTAATTATAAATATTAATAATAATAATATAACTGTTAATGATGATAATATAGATGATAATATTAGTAATGATATGAATAATAATAACGATGATGACGGTAATGATAATGTTGTTGCTTATGCAGCTGCTGCTGCTACTGCTGCAGCTACTAATGCTGCTGCTGCAAGTGGAGATAGTGGTGAAAGTGAGTGCACTCACATGAGCTGGAAAGAGATAATGATGAAAAAGGAAGAGGTGATTCGAAACTCTGTGGCCAGTTGCTGCAACAACATCAACAACAGTGGCGTCAACAACAACAACAAAATCAACAACAATGATGTCAACAACGACAACAACAACAGCAACAACAACATCAGCAACACCAACATCAGCCACAACAACGACAATGACGTCAACAATAATGCAGACAACATAAAAAATGACCTCAATGGCATCATCAACAACACAAACAGCAACAACAATTCTGAAAGATTTCCAGTTGACGGCCTCTCGGAGACTCAACATTTCCCAACTGCTACTGCAGTGACGGATAGGAGTTTCGCAACAAATCGGCAACAACATCTCTATCAACAGCAACATCAACAACAACATTCACCATCTTTATCAACATCTATTATTGCATTGCCAGCATCATCGTCAGCTGCCACTCAAGACAATCGTAGCAATAATGATAGTGATAATAATAATAATCAGAAGAAGAAAACTTCATTTAAGTCGAAATTTAAAAATTTTCTCACCAGAAAGAAGCCTAAAATTACGACAACTATGACGTCATCGTCGGACAACAACACTACCATCAACAACAACAACAACGTCAACAGCAGTAACAATAATAATAATAATAACTTTGCTACAAAAACGCATCGATTTTTCAAGAAACACTCGGTCGGCAAAGCGCCAAGCGGCAACAACAAAAGCAACAACAACATCAGTCTGCCATTGTCGGCCCCGGTCCTCAACAACAACAACAACAACATCAACAGTTTCTTCAGAAGGAACGATCTTTCACCCAATATAAATCACCACAGCAACAACAGCAGCAACAACACTACGAGATTGGCTTCGTTTGACCTTCGAACTCGAGGCCTTCCCGAATTGCCCACGGACCATTTGGCCTTGAGACACTCGACTGCGATTGGCGGAGAGGCCGAAATTAGGTCAAGGTCGCAGAATGCAGGCCACCATCACACCAGGCTGTCGTCCAATCAGTGCTCAAGTCTGGGGGAATTCGAAGGGGCGTGTCTGAGTTTGAGTGGTGTGTGTTTTGTTATATATGTTTTTTTCGTTTCTCTTGCATGTTTGTTTGCTTGTTTGTTCATCCATTTTTTTGTTCGTCTATCCATCCATCCATCCATACATTCATTCATTCATTCATTCATTCATTCATTCATTCATTCATTCATTCATTCATTCATTCATACCTCGTTAGGTAGTAATTCAACTTCAAGAAATATGGCCGGCTCAAATGATGATGTATTCATAAAGAATTTCATTGGCAGTTTTACTGAATTAAAAAGTGTTAGTTGATCTTTTTTAATTTATTATTCTTCTTATTATTTTATTGTTATTATTATTATTATTTCGGGCTAATTTTTATAAAAATTGGCGTAATGGAAACTCATCTAGTTGGTGATTTTAATGAGTTTCTACTGCTTTCAATGTTTGCCTTGCTTTTATCATTCAGTAAGTAGACCAATCAAACTCCGGCCAACCAATCAAGCACCAGCTAATCATTCAAACTCCAACCAACCAACCAATCAAAACTCCGATCAACCAACCAACCAACCAATCAAATCTCCAACCGACCAATCAAATCTCCAACCGACCAATCAAATCTCCAACCGACCAATCAAATCTCCAACCGACCAATCACAGAAAGGGTGGTACTGGGGTCCGCTAAGCTGGAAGGAGGCAGAGGATCAGCTGATCGACCAGCCCGTTGGGTCATTTCTCGTTAGGGATAGCTCTGATGAGAGGTCAGTTTTGTGGGCGGGGTTATTAGTTTTGTGGGCGGGGTTATTAGTCTTGTGGGCGGGGCTATCATCAGTAGCTATTTATCTACCTAATTATTTATCATCACTGTCATCATCATCGTCTTCATCATCATCGTCTTCATCATCATCGTCTTCATCATCATCGTCTTCATCATCGTCGTCATCATCACCATAGGTATCTCTTGAGTTTGAGTTTCAAGGCAGAGGATCAGATTCACCACACAAGGATTGAACATTTCAGAGGTTTTTTTAATATTTTAGACTACCATTAATTAATTTTATTCGGTCTGACCCTCTCCATAGGAGTTTAATTAATTCCGTAGTATCGTCATCTTACGCAATTTACAGTGATAGGAACGCGATTTGAACGTATTTTAATGCTGATTCTATTTCTCTTTGTGTCAATTTAAAAAAAATGTATGGCCAGCATTGTAGAATATCTATAATAATTTACATTATAAATTTTATTATTTTAACTTCACAATTACAATATGTGTTTTAAAATGAGAAAAAAAGGATGTTCTCATTATTACAATAAGTGATGACGTCATGATTACCGCTTTGTAATGACTAATTGTAATTAGGTAACTTCAGTTTCAACGCTCAGCCGAAATCGCACGGAGAGGCCACAATAGTTGAGTTCATCGAGAAAGCTATCCAGAATTGTCATAATGGTTGGTTGATTGGTTGGATGGTTGGTTGATTGTTTGGTTGGTTGATTGATTGATTGTTTGAATGACCGATTCATTAGTTGATTGATATGTTAACCATCAGCATCATCATCGTCAACAAGCCACGTCATCGTCATCATAATCTCCAGTATCATCATCATCGTCGTCGTCGTCGTCAACATCATAGGTTCCTTCTCCTACTTTATAAAACCGCGGGCTCTGGGCGTGCCACCGATGAGGGTCAACCTGATCAACCCCGTATCCAGGCTCATGTTTGTACATTCACTGCAACATCTCTGCCGGTTGGTGGTTCACCGATTGATTGATTGATTAATTGATTGATTGGTTGATTGATTGATTAATTCATTGATTGATTAGTTGACTAATTGTTTGATTGATTTTGGTTGATTGATCGTTCGTCAGATTAACCCACAAACTCATACCCACACGCACATCCCTAGTTTCGTCATACTGGCCGGCACCCGTCGAGATTTGATCGACCGCCTACCGCTGCCACTCATCATCCGGAAGTATCTGACGTGCAGCCAGTACTTCGTCGAACAGGAGAGCATCATTACTACTACCTTTCTGGACAACAACAACCACAACAAACAAACATCTAGTACTACTAGTAGTAGTTGCGGCGCTGGTGCTGGTAGTAGTAGTGGTGGTATTGGCAGTAGTAGTAGTAGTAGCGGCGTCGGTGGTAGTAGTAGTAGTGGTATTGGCAGTTGTAGTAGTAGTAGTGCCGTCGGTGGTAGTAGTAGCAGTAGAGTCGTCGTTGGTCGTTGTGGTGGTAGTAGTAGTAGTGGTGGTACTAATGGCCACAACGTTAATTGTAATGGTAGTAGTGATGTGAATGAACTCCTTATCAGTAGTAGTAATTGTGTTCCTAATACATCTATTAATACTATTTCGACTACTACTACTGCTGCTGCTGCAGCTACTATAGCTACTACTACTACTACCTTTATCAGCTCTAGTGATTATATTGTTGATAACGTTGCTGGCGTCGCTAGTAGTAGTAGTAATAGTAGTAGTAGCAGTAATAGTAGTAGTAGCAGTAATAGTAATAGTACTTTTAAAAGTAAAGATACTACGTATAGTAGTAATAACCATGCTAAATATATTACTTCTACTACTACTATCACTATTACTGCTGCTTCTACTGCTACTACTACTACTACTGCTACTTTTGCTACTACTACTGCTACTACTACTACTACTACTACTACTACTACTGCTACTCATGATGATGATCGTAATAATAATAGTTATAATACCAATAGTAACAATAATAATAATAGTAATAATAATAGTGGTGTTGGTGGTGGAGATGATGACGTTATTCGTGGAATGACGTCATCGTCATTTTGTTGATGTGTTCAAATATGTTATTCATTCATTCATTCATTTAGGATGGAGTGAGTGGGTGAGTGAATTATCGATGATTAAGGATTTAATTACTGAATAGATGATTGAATGAATGAATAGATGAATGACTGAATGAACGAATTCATGGATGAATGAGTGAAGGTAGAAAAGGTTCAAGAGATGAATCAAAATTGAATGAATAGATGAATGATTGCGAGAATTAAATGCACGATTAACCGATGATTGAATGAATGAATGAATGATTGAATGAATGAATGAACGACGAATAAATGAATGAATGAATAAGAGAATGAATGAACGAACGAACGAACGAACGAACATAAAAATGAATTACAATTATATCGCCACATTATTTTCCCCTGTTTGTTAATCGCTACGATGTAATTAGCGGTGAATTTTGATTACTGTTATCAACTCAATCACACACAAACACACGCACTCGCACACACAGATATATATATATATTTTTACAATATTCTACAAATTCTACCGAATGTTTTTCGTTAATATGTATAAAAACTTTAGTGAGATAAATCGAAAAAACGAACTACAAACATATTGACGCCAAACATTAGGTAGAATTTATAGAATATTGTAAAAATTATGGTCTATTACCAACATATATATATATATAAATATATATATATTGTTATTATTACAATGAAAGATTATTTTCTTTGCTATTCTTGCATGTATAGATAGTCTTTCTCTCTCTCTCTCTCTCTCTCTCTCTCTCTCTCTCTCTCTCTCTCTCTCTCTTAAATCAATATGGGAATGTGTGTACGTATGTATGTGTAGGTGTGTGTATATATGTATGTATGTGTGTATATGTTTGTATCTGTATGTAATTTGGGTACGATAATTAGATACATTTAATTCTGGCTGAACAACTTAGGAGTGTGTGTGTGTGCGTGCGTGTGTGTGTCTATGTACGTTTGGTTTTGTATTCAATATTATTATTATTTTCTTTTGTTATTTGCCATTGCCGGTAACTTATTTATAAATAACGGTGGTTTAAGATGATTACTATTATTATTGTTATCATTATTATTATTATTATTACTCTTTTTATTTATTTTGTCATTTCTTTCTTTGTATTTTCATTTCAAACTGTCAGATTTTATTCGTTTTCTTCGCTACCTTTGTTTCTCTCTCTCTCTCTTTCTTTCACTCTTTTCTTTCTTAGAAGTAAAAAAATACCTTAGGTAAATTTTCTTTTACAAAGAATAGAAATTTCGAATTTTTCATTTCGTTTTTTTGGGGCGCTAGAAGAAAAAATTATATTGTCTATGTTGGGAAGAAGTTGCTTTCGTCATCATTCTCATCGTCACGTCATCGTCATGATGACGTCACGCTTGTTTATTTTATTTATTTATTTATTAACGTCATTTTATATCGTCTTCATAACATGTGAGTGACATTAACTCTGCGCTTACTTTGTTTTTGCAGAAGAAGAAGAAGAAGAATTCAAACAATTTAAATTTAAACAATTTATCATTTTGTTTGCGCGCGCACACACACACACACACACACACACGTATTCACACATACATAGACCCACACCCTCATATAAACTCGTCTATTTATTATTATTATGGTTTTACTGTTGTTTTTCAATTCGTTAGAATTAACTTGAATTATTTAATGTGATTGTAAATAATATATATATATATATATATATATATATATATATATATATATATATATATAGTATTTTCGATGTAATCGCTTTTGTGTGTTGTATTGCTTTTTTATATTGATTGTAACGATGTATGTTTGTGTACTTTTTAATTTTTAATAATAATAATTATGGAATAATAATAATAAAAGCAACATTATTTGGATTTTGTTAGTGCACAGGGTGAATAATAATAATAATAATAATAATAATAATAAATAGTTACAGATGTGACGGATGTTGATGGCGTCGAGGGGTATTTCGGTTTCATCATAGGTATCCAAACGGCAATCCCCGATCTCGGGGAAAATGTCGTCTAAACGTGTGTTGTTGTTGTTGAATAATAATAAACAGTTGTAATACTAAATAATAATGATAATAATCAATATTCATTAATTTTATTATTAATTCAATAATATTCAATTATCAATGCGATAAAGAATCACAAATGAATTTTTAAAGCATTAGTAATAGTAAAGTACCGTAATTATATGTCGGTCCCTCATTAATATGCAGTTATGTATTTGAGGCCTATACTATCCGTAAAATAATGATACAGCTAATTCTAACTATACCGTTGAGGTATAGTGTTGTTTCTTTATACTATATTTAAAAACGGTTACGCTCTGTGACAAATCCGTAATTTTAGCTTAAGGGTAGGACTATTTTAAAATTCTAAATGAGATGATTTAATTTATTATTTAATTATTATTTAATTTATCTGCTAATTTATTACTAAGTTGGAGCCCAAGACATTACGTAGGTGGTGGGGTGGACGCCGATTGGCTAAATGAATTGGGCTCTTGAGTTTTGTAATTTTAGGTAAGCTAGGGCTTAATTGTAATGAATAGGTAAGTTGAGGATACGATACTATCGTACCATTAACAATTTAATATAGATTAGTTAAGGTAATTGAATAGGTAGATAGGATTATTTTTATTAAGCAATTTGAGATGCAGGCACCGCTAAGCTTTCTGATGAGAATCTTTTCTTTATCTTTCTCCATCCCACGGGCTGTGTTTCAACAACAATCTCGCACCAGTTTTGGACGACAACGTAGGAACCAGACCGCATTCAACATTCTGCCTTTGTCGAATGGACGACGGTAAGTTTTTTACATTTTACTCTCTTTATTATTTTAAAGTATTATTTATTTGCCATTATTTTCATCTTACAATTTTTTGTTTCTAAGATTCTAGCATTCATTTACTACTACGCTGATAAAAAATTTTGTCTACAGAATGATGAAAGGTGGACAGTGGTGGGCGTCAGCACGTTTCAGATGGTGGTCTCATGATGATTTACATATTATGATGGTGGTGTAAAAAGAATCAGCTCGTTGGCTGTTCGAATGACATTCTGCAGTTCGGATGACATCTTGTGTGCCGACCAGATGGTGGTGGTCGGTGCAATGGAGTACCGTAACGACGATTTTTGAAGTAAAGTTTAATTTCCTTTTTTTATTTTTCTCATTCATTAATTCATTCGTTCACTCATTCATTCAACCAATTATTCAGTCATTCAGTTTATCAATCAGGTCACAATTATCATCATCGACATTGCACTGAAATCAGACTTAGGAATTTTTAAATTTGATGTTTTTTTATCCGTATTCCGTAATAATAATAATAATATATATGTTCTCAAAAAATCAGTTATTTGATGATCGTGATCTAACATTATACCACTGGAAGGAACCGACCTTATAAACTGTTATAATGTAAAAGCTTATAAATCTACCCACGTTGGCTCAGATTGGATTGGCTCGGCTTGGATTTTTTCTGCCCGGCTCGGCTTGGAATTTACCTGCTTGGCTCGGCTTGAGAGTCAGGCCGAGTAAAGCCGTATATAAATATTTAAATGATACAAGTGATGTTAAGCAAGGTGTGGTCCCAAACTGTTTTGAATTCTCGCCGAAAAATTTGAACTGCGTGCGTACATATGTAGCACTGATTACTGTTGCTTTTATTAATATAATGAATTTATATACAATATCTATATATCTCTATATATATATATAGATAAATTAACTAGAATACATGTATACAATTAATTAACAAGATCATATGTTTATATAAAAAGCAATATAGCGGATTCAACCAGCCAATCAGAAAGTTTCGAAGGCGTTCGTTCGATGACGTCAATTTAGTACGGTTAGCATTGTGGTTAAGACTGTATAATAGTGTAGTACATACATTAAATAAGTTTTTTATTGATGTGAATGATTGAAATGATGAAAATGTATGGTTAAAACGAGTATAAATAGGAGCTGAAAAAGCGTTGAAATCAGATCAGGCATTTCTGCCTCGCTCGAGTCGGAGTGCCTGATCTCATTTTTTTATATTTATATTTTTTTAATTTATTTATTTTTATTTAATTTTATTTATATAGAGTTATATAGAGTTATATAGAGTTATATAGAGTTATATAGAGTTTGCATGTCTGTGGTTTGTGTGTTTGTATGTTGTATTTTTTTATATTTTAGGTGGGTTCTTTAGCGGTTGCTCATACATACATACATACATCATGTTTGTTTGCGTGGTAGTATTTTATGTTCTTTTATACTCCTTTTTCTCTTTCTTCATGAGTTTTGAGTTAAGTTAATGAAACGTAGGTAGGTGAGATTGAGATTAATTTATTATATAGGTAAGCTAGGGCATAAGGTAATTTAGTTACATAGGTAGGTTAGGGACTTCTATTCTTTTACTCTACTTGGTGGTGTGTTTTTTGTTTTGAGTTCTTTTTTGTTTTGTTTCACACCATACATGTAACAGGTACGCGGTGGTTCCTGGTTTTAGTGGGATTTTTATTGATTGAATGTGGTAGTATGCTTGATTATATAGAGTTATATAGAGTTATATAGAGTTATATAGAGTTATATAGAGTTATATAGAG
>NW_008704829.1:990403-992395 GCF_000326865.2 Helobdella robusta
CGCCGATTGGCTAAATGAATTGGGCTCTTGAGTTTTGTAATTTTAGGTAAGCTAGGACCGTAATGTAACGAATAGGTAAGTTAAGGCTACGTTGTAACACATACTCATTAATAGATTTAGAGTTTAAGTTTTATATTATTATTACTAAGTTGGAGCCCAAGGCATTACGTAGGTGGTGGGGTGGGTGCCGATTGGCTAAATGAATTGGGCTCTTGAGTTTTGTAATTTTAGGTAAGCTAGGGCTTAATTGTAATGAATAAGTAAGTTGAGGGTACGATAGCCGATTGACTCTGGATTTCAAAGTCTCTTGTCAGAGGTAAGCCTTGGTGGCCAGTGGTGAACCGGCAATGGTTTACTATCCGGACGGCAATGGTTTACTATCTGCACGGTAATGATTTACCATGCGGCACGACCATAGTCTACTACCCGCACGGCTTCCGGACGGCAAATGGTTTACTATCCGCACGGCAATAGTCTACTATCCGCACGGCAATGGTTTACTATCCGGTGCCCTGGCTGTCGGTGAACCTCTGTGCAAGGAGGGAGAATGAAGGGGGACTTTCGACTATCGTACCATTAATAATTTAATATAGATTAGTTAAGGTAATTGAATAGGTAGATAGGATTATTTTTATTAAGCAATTTAAGATGCAGGCACCGCTAAGCTTTCTGATGAGAATCTTCTCTTTATCTTTTTCCATCCCACGGGCTGTGTTTCAACAACAATCTCGAGGAGGACTGGCACCAGTTTTGGAGGACAACGTAGGAACCAGACCGCATTCAACATTCTGTCTTTGTCGATTGGACGACGGTAAGTTTTTTTACATTTTACTCTCTTTATTATTTTAAAGTATTATTTATTTGCCATTATTTTCATCTTACAATTTTTTGTTTCTAAGATTCTAGCATTCATTTACTACTACGCTGATAAAAAATTTTGTCTACAGAATGATGAGAGGTGGGCAGTGGTGGGCGTCAGCACGTTTCAGATGGTGGTCTCATGATGATTTACGTATGATGATGGTGGTGTAAAAAGAATCAGCTCGTTGGCTGTTCGACTGACACTCTGAAGTTCGGATGACATCTTGTGTGCCGACCAGATGGTGATGGTCGGTGCAATGAATTACTGTAACGACGATTTTTGAAGTAAGGTTTAGTTTTGTTTTTTTATTTCTCTCATTCATTCATTCAATCGTTCGTTTTATCATTCAATATTTCAAATTATTCTTCCATTAATTGATTCGTTAATTCATTCTATCCATTTATTCGTTTCTTTGTTCCTTGATTTACTACTACGCCAATAAAAAAAACTTGTCTATAGAATGAGAGGTGGGCTGTGGTGGGCATCAGACCGTTTCAGATGGGGGTCTTATGATGATCGTTCCGATGACAATTCAAGGAAAACAACAACGACGATTTTTGAAGTATGATTTAGTTTTTTTTTACTTTTCTCATTCATTCATTCATTCATTCATTTTATCACTCTCTTTCAAATTATTCCTTAATTAATTGATTCATTCATTCATTAAATCATTGATTAATTAATTAGTTAATTCACTCATTCGACCAATCATTCAGTTAATCATTTATTCGTTCGTTCTTTTGTTCCTTGATTTACTACTACGCTAATAAAAAAAAACTTCTACAGAATGATGAGAGGTGGGCTGTGGTGGGCGTCAGCACGTTTCAGATGGTGGTCTCATGATGATCGTTCCGATGACAATTTGAAGATAACATTAAAGGGAAATTTGTTTTTGTCCCATCGTACCTTTGAAAGTACTCGAATTCGAACAAAGGTTTACTTTATTATTTATTATTTTTATTACTTTTTTCCAATGGCTTGTTTTTTATTTTAAAGAATTAATATTTTTTTTCAATTTAGTGTTTTCAGTACCCGGTCAAATTCACTATTCCATCGGTGCGTGCCAGATGATGGTCGGTGCAATGGAGGTTCGTCCGTAATGAGTGAAGAAGTTTTTGGAGAGTACAGAC
>NW_008704829.1:992946-1010710 GCF_000326865.2 Helobdella robusta
TAGGTGAGTTGAGTTAATTATTATAGGTAAGCTAGGGCCCTGAGAGTAATTTAATCGTAGGTAGGTGACTACTATTCTTGCGACTTTTTACTAGTTTTTTGTGATGTGTTTGTTGTTTGTATTTGCTTCATACCACACACACACACACACACACACACACACACACACACCACACACACACACCACACACACACACACAAAACAAACTAAATTTTATTCTCGTCGTCGCCTTAAATTTTACCTTTTTGAACAATCTTTTTAATAATGTCTATTTATTTATTTATTAAATGTTGACTGGTTTCTACTTTTTTTTTATTTTGGTTATATAATTTTTGGTATTTCCTGATTTACTTTGTATACATGCATGTATAAATAATTACTGTTTGGTATGTTGATTTAGTCATTATGATATGCTGTGAACTGTTTTTTATTAAATGTTCATGTTACGTGAATTATTCTCAGAACTTTTTTAAATTTTAATTTTCCGTCATTTTTTATTGGTATCAAATAAAAGCAACTGTTGTGTTTTTCTTCCATTACTAAAATCTCGAAATTGATTGTTGTCAAAATTGACTAGCTGACTGACTGACTGAATTTTTTTAAATTTTAATTTTCCGTCATTTTTCATTTTTGATTGGTATCAAATAAAAGCAACTGTTGTGTTTTTTTTTCTTACTAAAACCTCGAAATTGTTTGTTGTCGAGATTGACTGACTGACTGGACTGACTGGACTGACTGACTGACTGACTGGACTGACTGACTGACTGACTGGACTGACTGACTGACTGACTGACTGGACTGACTGACTGACTGACTGACTGACTGACTGACTGACTGACTGACTGACTGACTGACTGACTGACTGACTGACTGACTGACTGACTGACTGACTGACTGACTGACTGACTGACTGACTGACTGACTGACTGACTGACTGACTGACTGACTGACTGACTGACTGACTGACTGACTGACTGACTGACTGACTGACTGACTGACTGACTGACTGACTGACTGACTGACTGACTGACTGACTGACTGATGGTGATGGACTAACTAGTAATGTATTAAGAGAAGGAACCGACCTAGACATTTAAGAAACTTTAATTTCATTTCAATGGCGATTTCGATGATGATGATCTTATAAACTTATTTTCCGAATTCATGCTGCAAATAAGGCCATATTTCGATTCCGAATGAATCATCGTCAGTGCTCTCTGTTGTTTAGTTTAATAAATTTATTTTGAATTTTAATAAATAAGTTTATTTTGAATTTTAATAAATAAGTTTATTTTGAGTTTTAATAAATAAGTTTATTTTGAATTTTAATAAATAAGTTTATTTTGAATTTTAATAAACTAAACGTTCACCAAAAAACTTTAGTGAGAAAAATCGAACTACAAACATATTAACGCCAAACATTCGGTAGAATTTATAGAATATTGTAAAAATTATGGTCTATTACCAACAAATATATATATATATATATATACATATATATATATTATATATCTGTATATATATATGTGTGTTTTAATTAATTGGTGGCCTATAAAGTTCATCCATGTTAAACTTGCTTGGTCTCCAAGCCAGAATGTTATTCTAACTTTCTTTTTGTTTGTGTTATGTTCTGGTAAATAAAAAGTATTTTTGATTGATTGATTGATTGATACATACTAGAACTCTATCGAGAGTTTTCTACCAACTCCAGAGAATACGACCAACCAGACGTTTTTTGACAGTTGTGTCAACGACTGCCCTGGGATGGGAAAGAGAAAATTTCGGTTTCATCCTCAAAAATCTGGAACTCACTAGCTGCAGATTTGAAGAAATTCAACCACATGAGCCAACATGTTTTTAAGAAACGTTTGAAACATCATTTGTTTTTGACATTCTTAAGTGGAACTGGCGCTTTTGAAGTTTCACAATAGGAGCGTTTCACAAATCCTTTGATACAGATACGATACAGATATACATATTTATATATTATCTATATTAATTTTTATTTCTAACTATTCATTCAAACTATATTCACACGCACAGACACACTCACACACGCACACACATAAACTCACACGCACATACGAAACTTCAAAAAGCAAAATTTTTTAGCGTCATTTCTTCCAATAAATATTCTGATTACTTTAAAGACGCAACAACTTGCATCAGTTATCCACAGTTCATCTTTTCATGTTCGTTTTAATTAACGAAGTGAGTTTGCAATTAATTAATGCATTCATTCATTCATTCATTCACTCATTCATTCACTCACTCATTCACTCACGCACTCATTCATTCATTCTTTTATAAATTCTTTAGATGATGTTACATCTTAATAAGTATGTTTTTTTTATAAGATTTGCGTTTACAAAATTGAATATTCCATCTAACTTACTACATTTAAATCAAATTTTATAACTAAATAACAATAAATAAACCTGATTCAATATATCTCAATCAAGTTAACATTTACTTAATAGAAAAAACTGTTCAAAGTTGTATTACAGTATATCTTGCAACACTGATATGATATGTAGTCAAAGTTATAGATGTTGTCAATTATTTTATTTATTTATTTGAAAAAACACAAAAAAGTAAATAACTTGTAACAGTGCCTTAACTAAAAATAACATTATCAACAGAAAGTAACTAAAAATGCAATTGGTAGTAACAATTATTGATTATAATAGATATACATACACATACATACATACATACATACATACATACATGCCTGAATTTCTACAATATACTCAATAAAACTCTTGCACATACGCACCTCTGCAGTGGCAGAAACAAAAATATAAAAAAGCATGGGTATCTGATGAAATAATAAAATTATCAAAAAAACAGAATCATCTGTATAAAATAGCAGTCGCTGCACCAAACTCCGCTAATGTTGAAAAATATAAAAAGTTTAGAAATTATTTTACATCTGTAAAGAGAAAGGCAGAAAAAAATTATTTTCAACAAAAATTTGAAGAGGCAAAGAGTTGCTCCAAACAAAAATGGGAAATAATAAACGGTATAATGAATAGAGAACAAAACAAACTTGAAATTAATAAGCTAAAAGTTGACGACAAAATCATCGAAGACCCAGAGGAAATAAGTATTCTTTTCAATGAATACTTCATCAATGTCACAGAGAAGCTGTTAGAAAATCAAATAGTTACTGAAGATAAATTAAAAATAAATAGTGCAATCTGTAAATCAATGTATATGAACTCCACCAATGAATAAGAAGTAATGTACATTGTTCAAAACTTAAGCAACAAAAAAAGCACGTCAGATGATACTTTAAGTCACAATCTACTTAAAAAAATCATCCCAGAAATTGTCATCCCAATCACTCATATTTACAATTTTTCCATCGTCCAAGGAATATTTCCACAATGCTTCAAAACATCCAGAGTAGTTCCAATTCACAAAAAGGGGAGCAAATTAGAGACAAGTAATTATCGACCAATATCTCTACTTTCTCCACTTTCCAAAGTACTAGAAAAAATAATTTTTGTCAGAGTCACCTCATTTCTGTCCATAAATAAATTATTAAATGATAATCAATATGGCTACAGAGCACAGCATTCAACTGAGCAAGTTGTGCTGCAATTAGCACAAAATGTTATGAATAATCTTAACGAAAAGATACTGACTGTAGGTGTATTCATAGACCTCTCAAAGGCCTTTGACGTCATCAACCACGATATACTGATTAAAAAATTAAATTGACATGGAATAAGAGGAAAAATAAGTGCATGGTTCAAAAGTTATTTAGAGAACAGAGACCAGTATGTGGCAATAAAAAGTCACTCCTCAACAAAACTTAACGTAAGATCAGGCGTGCCACAAGGATCAATTTTAGGTCCTCTTCTATTCATAATCTTCATGAACGATTTTCAACATGCAACTGATGCAAATCACCTTCTATATGCAGATGACACTAACATCTTCTTCCCAACTAAAGACCCATTGAAAGAAGAATACATCAATAACAGTCTTCAAAATATATCAACCTGGTTTATCAAAAATAAATTAATAGTAAATTATTCTAAATGTAATTACATTATTTTTGGTCCGAAAATTTTAACAAATATTATACCTAACCTAGACATAAAAATGAACAATATTTCTATTCCTCGCTCAACCAGCACAAAATTCCTTGGAGTAACAATCAAGGACAATCTTTCTTGGGATATTCACATAGATACTATGTCTAAAAGAATATGCAAAACCCTAGGAGTTATAAGCAAAATTAAAAATAAATTAAATAAACCTACTCTAATTGACCTGTATTATTCGTTAATCTTTCCTCACCTCATCTACTGCAACGTAATTTGGGGAAACAGTCCTGACATTCATCTAAAACAGTTAACAAAATGCCAAAACCGATTCATCAGAATATTTAAAATCTTCATCCTCATTGTCACACAAGTGAATATTATCTCGAGATGAAAATACTCAACATCAAAAACTTGTTCATCTACCACGTTGCAACATTCATTTTTAGATTTCTACGTCAGCAATTGCCGGCATTTTTTAGAAACTTTTTCACTTTTGGAACTTCCATTCAAGCAAGAACTACACGCCACACGCCACACGCCACTTTTCTATGCTCCACCAGCCAGAATTAAAGTACTCTGCATGAGTTTGAAACACACCGGCCCAGGAATATGGGAGACGATTCCACAAGAAATTAAAGATTGTAACACTTTGCATCTTTTTAAAAATAAACTGAAAAATTTTTTAATTACGAAAAGTTCTGTTTTTCAAGGATATTAATGTATATGTATATATATATATGTATATAAGTGTGTACATATTTCATTAACATTGATACATTTTCTCCTATTGACAATTTTATTTTATCATTGAGAAGCAATTTTGAGCTGCACGGTGGCCGAGCCCACAAGAATTAATTTTCTTTTTTGGCCTCCGAATCATTCATGCTTTTGTTTTGTTTGATTGAATAAAAGTGATTTGATTTGATGATTTGATTTGATACATACATACATACATACATACATACATACATACATACATACATACATACATACATACATACATACATACATACATACATACATACATACATACATACATACATACATACATACATACATACATACATACATACATACATACATACATACATACATACATACATGTATATAAACAAATTAGCATATTCACATATAAACAGAGACGAAAAAATAACTAAAAATTCAATCGGTAGTAACAAATTATTGATAATAATAAATATATATACACATACATATATTTGCTCAAAAAATCCACATAAATGTTTAGAATTTGGTCTTCTTCCTAATTTTACATACACATATGCACCTAGAAGTCGTGTTTACTACCCGTAACTTAGCAAACACTTTTAACCTTTGACAAATTCTGGATTTTACAGCAACCTACCTGAATATTACGCACATTTTATTATTATTGTTTTTATTATATATTACTTAATGAAAACCCTCAAAAAGATTTTAATTAAATGTCTCTCTCTCTCTCTTTCTCTCCTTTTCATGTTATTAGTGTTTTTGTTTATAGCTTCAACTTCAAGTTTTTTCATCATCATTGAATTTTAATGAGGTTCTTCATTGCCATTCGTCTATCAGCACTATCACAATGTATTCATACCCGTTGTATGTTAACTAATGATTTCCGACACAGTCGCAGCTAAAACCCTGACAACCCTGTTTGAATGTGACAAGATTTCCGCCTATCACATGCTTCATGTGTATGCGTCGTTTAGCACGTATTCATTTACGACGTTTGTGCGCTCTGTTGAATCATCTGTACTTTGTTTCCTTCAAAAACGCAAGGGCACTTCAATTAACTATCAATATACTCACGCACACACCCACACACACACATTTTTCTTTATAAATATGTGTGTCATATCTTGCCTTAACTATTTCTTTGAAGAAGTTAAATCAAAAATTTGAGGTTAGTGCAAGAGTTGCAAGAGATTACCAGAGAGATAATCAAAGGAATTGAAAACAATAGAAATCTTACTAAACAGGAGGTCGATTTGACCTGTCCAACCATTGGATTAATTGTAACGGCAGCTGTAGGCTTTGCAGGCACTCTCTTTTATGGCGCCTCCAAGGACAAACTGTCCTCGGCAGTGCAAGTGCAGCCGTGACCGCTTTAAGAGGGAGAAATTCGAACCATTTAAATGAACTTTTGGCTGTTAGGGAGGATATGGTCGAAAGATTTGAACAGATGGGAAATGGTGGATCCAATGATCGAGACACTAGAGAACCAACTCCAATGCTCGCTTTGCCAGAAAATTGATTTGACGGAGGGCAATTAAACATAAGACAATGCAAAATGTAATGAAGTTAAGCTTTGTCTTATCAGTGCCAAGCTAAAGACGTTTTGTATTGATTTATGTGAAAAAATGATTCAATTTTTTATATTTTTTATTTATATTTTTTTGAGTGATTAAATCTTATCTTTTCTCTAATTGTTACGTAATTTACCGAAGGCTTAAAGATATATCTTATTACTATCTTATCATATTTGATGAATTACGGGTAAGATAATATGAGAACTTTCAATAAAGAATGATATTTTATTATCCAATTTGAAACACGTGCTTGAAAAAATGCAATCAAAGATATATATATATATATATATATATATATATACACATACATACAAACACACATACATACACACAAACAAACACACATATATACATACATATATACATACAAATATCAAATATACATTCGTCCAAACATTGATAATAATACAAACACACATACACACACACACACACACACACACACACACTAAATACACACATCTGTAAACGGTTAACAAAAACAGCTAACAAACATCATTCAGTTTAGAAAGTTTAAAAAATAAAATCATCGATAAAAAATCAGTCAATCAATTAATTTTCACTCAATCAATCGATCAATCAACCAATTAATTAATTATTAATTAATTTATTTATAAAAAAAAGCACTAAAAAAATCCTTTTTTCTAATCATTTTTAATAGGAGAAAAAAATGTTTCACTAAACCAAAATATGGTCTGACTATGTTAATGTAGTTGACTATATAAGTAAATATATCATTATCAACTTAAATGCACTTTTAAGAACAGTATAAATAGATATATATATATATTTATTTATTTTTTTATATATTAAAAATATGCTCACAGATAGAAAGGAAGAACGAATGAACGAATGGATAATAATTAAAATACTGATTCGTAAAAATTATGTATATTATTATGTAAAAATTGTACGATTACATATATATGTATATATATACAATAACATTATATATATATATATATATATATATATATATGTATATATATATATATATATATATATATAATTTCTACAATAACATTCAAGACACATTCAACATCCTAGCCAATTTACTTTTAAGGAATCTAATCACCATCAAAGAATCCAACAGAAACCTGCTTTCACTCAAAGCAGCTACAATTGTCAAACAACACGTGTGCCAACCAACATTGCTAACTGTACCCTCCTTCATTCTACACCATCAGTTTGGAACTCATTATCAGATCATATTTTAACTTGTTTTTCACAGGCTAATTTCAAAATAATACTAAAAACTTAATTTTTTACAGTTTGTTATAATCGCTAATAACATGTAAACAACATTACATCTAAATGTTTGGCTTTATATATAATTTTCATTTTTATATCATATGTTGCACTAGCTTGTCTAATATAGAGGGCTTTAGTCGCCTGTCTTTAGTGCTATATAAGTTGTTATTATTATTATTATTGTTATTATTGTTATTATATATATATATATATATATATGTGTGTGTGTGTGTGTGTGTGTGTGTGTGTGTGTGTGTGTGTGTGTGTGTGTGTGTACAAAAATTATCATGATACAAAAAATAATTTATCTAAAGGAAGATACAAAGAATGATATGTTCAGGTGTTCAGTTCACAGTTACACATTAGGTATCAAAAAAATTCATACAAACATACATACATGCATACAAACATACAAATATACATACAAACTGTTAGTGTCACATGTTAACGTCATTAAAATGTATAGATGAAATACATACATACACACATGTTCACACATATACATTAATAGGCAAGATTATATAAAAAGGTTTATAGAAACACACTAGCATACAAACAAACATGCAAACATACAAACAAACAAACAAACAAACATACTTAATCACTAACACACAAAGTTGTTTAACACGTCTTATGAACATCATAGAAATAGTGGCAAAAATATGTAAAGTAAAAAAATACATTTGCGATAATATAGAAAAGAATCTTTGTTTTAAAATTTATCTCATATATATATATATATATATACAGTAAATCAATTAATTAATCAATCAATCAACCAATCAATCAATCAACCAATCAATCAATCAATCAATTAAACTTCAACGATTTCTTTCTCCTGGTGATCAAATTTTCACCACCTTCATCTCTACCACTACCACTGCTATCCTTCGTCCTGCGATCGCCAACACACAAACTGATGAAGCTGCCGTCATTGTAGCTACGATCGTCGCCACCACTAACATTACCATAAGCACTGTTACCACTGCCACTACCAAAATAACCCCCACCACCAGTAGTAGTAGTAGTAGTGCTAGTAGTAGTAGTAGTAGCAGTGGCAACAGATTCTTCGTCTTCTTCATTCCAAGACATTAACTCCACATCATATTGCTGTTGTTGTTGTTGTTGCTGGTAATGGTGGAAATCGCCGATGCAGCCAGTGGCGTTACTTCCATCGCTGCCTCCCCCAAGAAGCTCGCAGTGGATCGACCTCCTCATCATTTTCTTCCTCCTCAGTGATGACGCCATTGATGATGACGTAAATGGTTGTGGCTGCGGTGGACGCTGTGGACCTGGTGGTAGTTGTGGCTGGTTTCGTCGCGTTCTTTTGATCATCTGGTAGGTTGAAGATCATTGAAAAGTGAAGAGTGATTTTTATTTTCACTATGGAATCAACTAGAAGCAAGCAAACAACTCCAGTTGAATTGAAACTACATTAACCAATAAATCAACATTCACAACTCAATAAACAAACACACCACACACACACACACACACACATACACATAAACAAACACACACAAAAAAACACACACATAACCAAACCTTCTCATCACACATACACAAACACACACACAAACAAACAAACACACATAAACAAACCTTCTCATCAATAGCTTTATCCCCAGCAGACCAGGATTTCGACTTATTTTTGAAATGCCTGAGTTCGTGTGCGTGGTCTGCATGGTCCATGGGTTTGTACCTCTGGGGCTCGCATAGGTGGGGGTAGGCTTCATAGAAGGCCTTGTACCCCCCATCCAGAAGGTAAATTTCGGGGTAGTAAAGTTGCGGGTAGGTCATTATATGGGCCTCTCTATCTCTGCTTCTCAAGTGCTGAAGTCTGTTTTGCATGTGTGTGTGTGTATGCGTGCGTGCGTGTGTGTGTGTATGTATGTATGTATGTATGTATGTATGTATTAATAATAACAATAAAAATAATAATAACAATAAAGAAGCAAACAAACAATCTAGGTCCTCGCTCTGACGAGAACTCGCAGTGGAAGATGAGGACCGACTTCCTAGAATCCTTCTCATCATTGTCGTCATTAAAAATATTATTATTGTTATTATTATTATTATTGTTATTATTATTATTGTTATTATTATTAGTAGTAGTGGCTGTAGTAGTAGTAGTAGTAGTAGTAGTAGTAGTAGTAGTAGTAGTAGTAGTAGTAGTAACACTGTTGTTGTTGTTAGGAATATTAGTGAAGTATGTAATGTTTTTGCTGTTATTATTACTATTGTTTTTGTTGTTGTTGTTGGACCTGCTGTTGATGAAGACTTCGTTTATCCCCTCTCTCGTGTAAATGTTTATAGCATTCTGGAAACGAGTTGAATAAATTGAATGAATGAAGGAATGAATGAATGAGTGAATGACTGAATGAATGAGTGCATGAATGAATGAATGAATAAATGAATGGATGAATGAATGAATGAATGAATGAATGAATGAATGAATAAATAGATGAATGATAGAACGAACGAACAAACAACGAACGAACGAACGAACAAACGAACAAAAGACAAAAAGATACCTTAATGTGGCCGCCGTGATACTCGTATGGATATCTGCAGTCGATGATGGCACACTTGGATACCTGGTCATCGTACTGACCAATCAGAAGATCGTGCATCTATGATGATGATGATGATGAATATGGTGATGATGATGATGATGATGAAGATAGTGATGATGATGGTGATGAAGATAGTGATGATGATGATGATGAAGATAGTGATGATGATGGTGAAGATAGTGGTGATGATGATAAATATGATGGTGATGATGATAATGATGGTGATGATGATGGTGACGAAAGTGACGTTGGCGATGACGTCATATGAGTAGCTGATGTTGTAGGTGATAAAATGATGAGAAATGATGAGAAAAATAAGACAGACAGAGACACAAACCCCAACAACATCAACCTCAACAACATCACCCTCAACAACAACATCAAAAACATCAACAACAACATCAAAAAAAACATCAACAACAACAATAGCAACAACAACAACAGCAACAACAACACACACACACCAACAAACCGTATGTACGGATATGGAATTACAATCGGCCCTCTTGCCATTAAACAAGGGCAAGGTCATTTTCTGATGGGCGAACTCGTCTGCTAGATAGCTCTCCACGTGTTGAATGTCAAGGACGGAATCCTCAACTATACTATTGATATTTCGTTTCGATTTCAAAACAGTGTTGTCAGAATTCCATCGCTGATAAATGGACGAACGTTTTTTGACGTTGTTGTTGTTGCTGTTGTTGTTGCTGTTGTTGCTGCTGCTGTCGTTGTTGTTGTTGAATCTTTTAAATGTTGTCGTTAATGTTTTAGAGAGTGTTTCGGCTGTCGGTGTCGATGTTGTGTTGTTGTTGCTGTTGATGTTGTTGTCGCTATTGATACTGTTGTTAAAAGTGTTGTTGTTGTTGCTGCAGTCGCTAATGTTGAAGAAGTTATTACAATCGATGTTCTTGCTACCTTCACCGTCGTCACCGTACTGTTCGCAATCCATCATCATCACTTCGTTGTCGTCATAATCGTCGTCACCCTCATCATCATCATCATCATCTTCTGCATCATCTTCTGCTTCATCATCATCACCATCATGGTCGTCGTTATAACCCTCGCAATCATCATCAGCACAATTATCAGCAGCGTCATCATTATCATCGTAACCACCGCCGCCATCGTTATCATCCCCATTGTAGTCGTCGTCGTTGTCGCCACCACCGCCGCCACCATCTTCAAATTGCTTCGTCCGAGCTCCCTGGCTGTTCATCCGTTGGCGTTTGTGGTCGGTTGGTGATGTAAAATGACTAGAGAGTGGATGCTGACGATGATGACGACGATTAAGATGGTGATGATGGTTAGGATTAAGTAGAAGATCAGGATCCGGATCGAGTGGAAAATCCGGATTATATGATGAGGACGATTTTTGGGAGATAGATTGATCGAAGTAGGGGGAGGAATTATTCCGAGGTAAAGGAATAAAAATATGCGAATTATTATTATTATTATTATTATTATTATTATTATTATTGTTATTATTAGAGAGAGACAGAGGAAAATGGAAAGCGGAAGAGAGGAGATAAGGTTGTTTGTGGGGAGGTGATGGTGGTGGGCTGCCCAGTGGTTTGACGCCTATGCTCTCGAAGTCTATATAATCTGACGTTCTTTTCGTTTTTTTAACGGGAGATGTGGTTTTGTTGTTGTCGCTGGTGGTGACGATGGCGTTTTTTTGGTTGTTGTTGAAGCTTCTGCAGCTGTGGTTGTTGTTCTGATCATAAAAAATCTTGCCAAACTGGCTACAGTTGCAGTAGAAGTTCTCTTTATTAGCACCGATGTCGTCGTTGTCGTTGTTGTTGAAGTCGACGTTTTTGCAGCTGGTGTCGCCGCTGCAAGTGAAGTAGTTGTTGTTTAGGTTTATTTTGCTGCTAAAGTCTCTGTAATAATCCGGCGAATTTAGTACTTTCATAATTTGAAAATTTGTCAATGGCAGATTCTGCCCGATTGATAAATTTTCCCCAAAACTATTACTATTATCTTTATTATTATTATTTTTATTATTATTATTATTACTGTTGTTGTTGTTATTGTTGTTGTTGTTCTTTTGGTGGGGTTTAGCTGATGTAAACGTAGACGGAGATGACGAAGAAGAAGAAGAGGTCGATAATGGAAGTTTGTATGGGTTTATAACTTCTCGAGATTTAAAACTCTGCATTTGGATGTCATTACAACAACGGCATCAACAAGACATCAACAGCATCACCATAGCAAGTAACACAGAGCGATATAGATACTCAAAATATGACATTTTCATTTTCATGTATTCACTCAACTCTTTACTAATGAACTGTCTATGATGCTGATTCAAAAAGTGCCAAAAATCTAATGAAAGCTTTGCAAAAAGTTATATAAATTTCACGTAAGCAATATAAATTCAATTATCTTTTTTCCAACAACCAAACGGTTAGCTCATATCAAGCCAGCAAACAAACAAACAAACAAACAAACAAACAAACAAACAAACGAACGAATTAAGAACATACACATGAAGTTAGTATAACCGTGTGAAAAATGTTTGTACCACACCTAAGAATACAACGAAAAACCTTAAAAATGAAAAAATATCTAAAAACACATCAACCACAAGTTGAAAAAATACAAAAATACTTAAATACAAAAGCCCTTAAAGATAATACCGAAATGCCCTTATACAACAATGTACTAACGAACGATCCTTTGGTTTCGAAGTTGTTGTTGTTGATGTTGTTGTTGTTGCTGCTGCTGCTGATGTTGTTGATGCGGTTGTTGTTGTTGCGGTTGTTGATGTTGTTGTATTTTCTAAGAGTCACACTCGTAAAACTGCGCTTAAATCTAGGCCTTGAAAGAAATTTTCAACAAATTTCATTTTAGACTTAATTGAAATTCATTTGAAAATTAATTGAATTAATTTTATTTAAATATTTAAATATCTTCATAAAAGTTGATACACTCATGATACACACAAACAAACAAACACACACACACACATACATACAAACACACACAAAAACATATACACACACATACATACAAACAACATACACATACATACGTATGCCTAAATGATTTGAGAAAACCACATGTTGTATAGCCAATGATGTTAATGATAAAGCCCATAAAAAAAAGCCCATTAGAAGCATTATCAAACGAACAAAGTTTAAAAAAAGGTTAAAAGTCTCTGGTCTTATGTCACGGTGACCTTGTTCGAATACACAAAGATTTCTATCCATCATGCGTAAAATTGGAATCGGCAGAAAGGTACAAACCAAACATCGGATAGTTTAAACAACATCAATATCACGTAACATCATGATATCAATTTAGGATCATCACACTAACCAGAAGATATCACATCCACCATAACATCATCACATCCATCTACACGTCATCATAGCATCAAAATGACACTAGATAGAGTTAGCGAAACTTTCCCAAAAGGAAAAAACCCCACCAGATTCCATTAATCCAGAAATCACACTAAATCACCTTAAACTTCGATTCCAGTAAATACATTATACGATTATATCACATTAAAACTACATCAAGAACATCAATTAATTACATTAACTAAAATTCTACACCTTACATACAATTAAATGTCAATTAAAAATTACAATTAGTGTATATCATAATAAATACATACATTACACAGAGAAATTACATTCGTTACAACAATACATTACAAACACAGCCCTAATGCATTAAATACAAATTGCATACAGATATAATTTCATTAATAATAATTACGCTAAATACATCAGTAGCATTAATTAACCTTGCTGATCGGGTCACATTAACAAATAGCCTAGAAACATCATCATCACATCAAAGCGGTGTTGATGGTGTTAATTAATTAATTCATTCACTCATTCATTCGTTCAGCCTTTTCACTCGCTCTTTCATTCATTGATTGAATGAGTTTAAAACGTGATAGATAAAAGAGATTTTGTTTGTATGTATGTTTGTTTGTTTGATTGTATGTTTGTTTGTTTGAATGTTTGTTTGATTGTATGTGATGGGTGTATGCTTATGAATAAATTGTTTTTTTTATTTGATTTTTTTTGTGTATATGTGTGTATGTGTGCTTTTGTGTATGTGTGTGTATGAAATTGTATGTGTATGCTTGTACATTTGTATTTGTCCATATGTGTTTGAACATTTATGTTTGTATGTATGTTTGTTTGTCTGTTGGCAGGTGTTTTTATGTATGTTTGTTGGTTTGTATGCTTGTACATTTGTGTTTGTATGTATCTGTTGGTCTGTATAATTGTTTGTATGTAAACAGATGTTTTTGTGTGTGTTTGTGGGTGTGTATATATATATGTGTGTGTGTGTATGTGTGTTTGTGTGCGTGTGTGTGTGTGAATAATTAACCTTTCACGCTTATTTTAATCCTTCTAATTGTGGAAGCAATGATTCGTGGATGGAGAGATTGATGAAAAAATGAATGAAGCAGTGAATGGACGGACGAATGAATGAATGGATGAATGGTGAATGAATGAATGAAACAATGAACAAAGAAATGGATGAATGAATGAATACAGGAATGAATGATGAACGAACGAACGAATGAATGAATGAATGAATGAATGAATGAATGAATGAATGAATGAATGAATGAATGAATGAATGAATGAATGAATGAATGAATGGAATAAATGATTAAATGTATGTGTAAACATTTGATAATAAAAAACGGGAAACAAGCAAACAAACAAGCGAACATACAAACAAAGAAAACAAACAAACATACAAACAAACAAACATATACACATATATTCACACATACAAACTTACAGATAAATTGACAAACAAGAAAAACCATACAAGCACACATACTCATACATCTAATGTTTATTTATTTATTTATTTATATTATAAGCCAACATGCAAACATACATATACTGTAACTGGGAAACATACTCATACAGCCACAAACTACTACAACCATACATACAAACAAACATATTGAGCCAAAACAACATACATCTACAACAAAAATACATACGTACAATACAAAAATATACAATACAAAAACATACAATACAAAGACATACAATACAAAGACATACAAACCATATGAACTTAACTAACATATCCAGTGCAGACGAAACAATACATACGAATTAAGAACAAAAATACAACTTAATTAAACGTTTAATTAATTAATTAATTAACTAATTAATTACTAAACTTAACCATCGAAAATCTTCAGTTAATTTTCTTTAATTTCGATAGAAGCCTCAACAAACTAAGCGCCTTTGAAAGTTAGACATCCGATAAAGACCAGAATCTAAACACAAATAAGCGTTTATATAGGTACTACATATTTGTATATATCTACTATATGTATATGTATATCTTTCATATATATCTTTAATTTAATGCATTTGATATCTTATAATACCTAAAGAATACCTTAAATTAAATACACTCATACATTTATATATATATATATATATATATATATATATATATATATATATATATGTGTGTGTGTGTGTGTGTGTGTGTGTACATGTATGTATGTATATATATACAAATATATATGTATGTATATATACAAATATGCCTGTATATATACAAATATGTACACGTATATACAATACATATACAATGGCAGTCAATCAAACATACAAGCTAAAACAAGTTATGAATATTTCTATATAAAATATGGCAATAATAATTTATCTATAAAAAAGTACATATATGTGTGTACATAGCATATATGTAAATAACATACATATATACATGTATAGACGTATGTTTGGTTATATGTATACATATGTATGCATATGTATGTATGTTTATATGTATGTATATGTATGTTTAGACCTAAATATATATAAACTAACTCATCATCCAAATATGGCATTACAAAACCAGCCTATAAGAGAGCGAGTTTGAGATAAAGATGTTTTTGTATGCTCACATGCTGACCAATAGGAGACGAGAACTTTTTGGTATATATATATATATATATATATACAATACATTACAATACAATACATACAATACAACTAGTATATATGAAGCAATATATTGAAAACTTGTATATATAACTTATGTTATACAATGACTGTTATATGGTGTTTAGACATATATGAACTATATATAGGCTATACATTATGTATGTCATATATAATTGTTATACGATATATAGAAATGTATATAAAGTATATAAGGCTATATAAAATATAGAACATTATATGTATTTTTGTATATATTTGTATGTATACAAATCATATAAAAGACTATAAAAAGGTATGACATACATATCTGTTATGTAATATATAGAATTTTATGGTGTGATATAATAACTGGAGCTAGAATTTTTATTGAAGGTCCAATTGAAGTGTAATAAAAATTATAACTTTGCAGGCACACAAACACACACACACAAACAAACACACGTGCATTCATACATGCTCACACATACTCACGTACATACAAATGTGCCGTAAGTTCACTTTACGTAATGTTGAGGTTAATGCACGTACGGATACCTACTTAAACGTACGGAATTCAATATTTCATGTGTGTGTGTGTGTGTGTGTGTGTGTGACTTTATTTTTCATCTTTTTGTTTCTCTTTCTTTCTTTCTTTCTTTTTTTTCTTTCTTTTTTTCTATCTTTCTTTCTGTCCCTTGCTGTCTATGTCTGTGAGTTTGTATGTGAATATATGTACTTGTGTGCGTGCATTTGTGTGTACGTGCATTTGTGTGTACGTGCAATGTTGCTTGTCTTTTTGTTTTTCTCTTTCCGTCTGTTTTTCTCTGCCTCTCTCTCTCTCTCTCTCGCTCTCTTTCTCTTTATTTTTTATCTCTCTTTCTGTCTATGTTTGTGTGTATGTATGTATGTATGTATGTATGTAATAATTCTTAATGTGTGTGTTTGTCTTTGTATGTATGTACATTGTACGTGTATGTGTGTGTGTGTGTTATATTTTCCTATCTATAGTTAGTAAATCACGATGTTAGTAAAAAGAAGGATGTGTGTGTGTGTGTGTGTGTGTGCGTGCGTGTGTGTGTGTGTTTCTGTGTGTGCGGGTGTACTAGAAGGATATAATAATAAAATAACTTTCACCATAAATATTACACCATGTTACATCATCGCAATAAAAAATACATACATACAAACCTACATACACACGCATCCAAACATACATCCAAACACACATACACACATACATACACGCATACATACAAACATACACAAACACACAAACATACACATTAATATTTCGTTTACCAATCTGTGTTATTCATGGTAATTAACAACAAGCAAATGTTTAGAATTTATTGACGAACAAATGACTTGCACCGCATTTGACACGTATATGTTTTGTATGTAATTTTTATTGTATGTTTGTTTGTATGTATGTTTGTATGCATGTTTGTTTGTTTGTATGTATGTATATTTATACGTATGCATGTATGTTTGTTTGTTTGTATGTATGTATGTTTGTATGTATTCATCTGGTATTTGTACATACAAACTGTATTTGTGTCTTTGTACGTATATTTTACCTTTTCTCTATCTCTTGATGTTTCTATGTTCTTTTCTATGTTTGTTGGGTATTTGTATCATAA
>NW_008704829.1:1012820-1014176 GCF_000326865.2 Helobdella robusta
TAAAACCTTTGCCAGATGGCGGGCACTTAGCATCATTCTCGCTAGCATCATTATTAACAGTAGCAACTGATTCAGACTTAAGTTCATTTTTAGATACACTCTTCTTGCTACCTTTACTGGATTTAGTTCTTTCGTCGATATTTGGAGTGGCAGCAGGCAGAGGGGAGGAGTCAACGTTTGCACTAATTTTAGGCTTTCTTGGTTTGATGGGTGGGGTGTAGATGAGTGTGAACTTCTGGCAGAGAACTTCGAAGTCTTGCTTGAAGTTTCCCGCACATACGTACGGTTCTGTTGGTGTTTTTATATGTATTTTTTTTTTTAATCATTCATTCAATCAATCAATCATCGTTCAGCGTCCAGAGACACAGTTGTTCCCAGAGGTAGGACGATGTTTTCTTCACTAATTAATCATTCCTTAATTATTTTAGAAATGTACTCATGATTTAAAATGCTTTAAACAGAAAGATGATGAAGACCGCTTTTTTAAAAAGGTTAAAAGTAGAGTTATAGTGTTGTCGGGAAGACATCTGTCTTTCTGTATCACAGTTGCAGCTGCCGAGTTTGAATGCAAAGAAATCCTCATTGTCTTACATTTACACGCAGCAGAGAATTGTATGATGCGTTGGTTTAACACGTTTCAACTTACGCTCCTTTTCTTGTTTTCTTGTTTTCTCTTTCTCTCTCTCTTTCTCTCTCTCTCTCTCCTCTCTCTCTCTCTCTCTCTCTCTCTCTCTCTCTCTCTCTCTCTATCTATCTATCTCTCTATCTATCTATCTCACTATCTTTTTTTGAGAAAGAGAGAGAAAGAGAATGAAAGAGAAAGAGAGAAAGGAAAGAGAAAGAGAGAGAGAATGGAATTTTAGAAATTTTGTCATGTCTTCTTAGTAAAGTATTAAGAAGACATGACAAAATTTACGATAACTATGATTATATTTTTAAAATAATATATTAAATAAATAAATTTAAAATTAATCTCAATAACCTTCTTTAATGTTGTTGTCTGCACCGAGTTCTTCGTGGTTAGATAACCTGGATGTGGATTTTGAGGCTGGTTTGTCTGATTTCTTTACCATTTTCCTTTAAAAGTAAATTTAAAACAGAGGTAAAATACTATATATTCATTAATTTGTTCATTCATTCATTTATTCAATCATTCATTTATTCATTCATTCATTCCTCCATTCACTCACTCATTCATTCATTCCTCCATTCAAACACGCAAACAAACAACAACCCAAACAAACAGCAGCACTAAAACACACGCCCACAGCCCCACATGGGAGTTTATTAACGATGGCTTTAAGAGATTATGAGGAGCAAATTATGACGGCGACGATTAAGATGATGAAGATGATG
>NW_008704829.1:1018234-1019381 GCF_000326865.2 Helobdella robusta
GATCTCGTTAGGATAAAGATTTGCTTCAGAAGCCCCGGGGAGGATTTGTTTGTTTGTGTTTGTTTGTTTGTGTATGTATATGTGTGTGTATGTATGTATGTGTGTGTGTGTGTGCGCGCGTACACACACGTACGTGTATTTCTAAATGTATCAATTGCTCATTTTTAATTTTCTTCAATACGGTCGTCCTTGTGTTAAAACCATTTTTACATCAGGCTGTTGGTTTGTTTGTTCATTTGCTTCTTCATTCACTCAACTATCCATCTATCTCTTCATTCAAACATTAAATCATGCATTCATTCGTTTTCTTATTTGTTCATTCATTCATTCATTTCTACATTCATTCTTTCATTCATTTATTCATTCATTCGTTCATTCATTCGTTCATTCATTCATTCATTCGTTCGTTCGTTCGTTCGTTCGTTCGTTCGTTCATTCATTTATTCATTCATTTGTTCTTTCGTTCGACCAACTTGGCGGATATTATCATCTGTTTCCTCGTCTGATGATCTGCGCTCTCATTGGCTGCCTGCTTTGTGACGTAATCAGCCACCTGAAATGATGATGACGACGATGATGATGATGATGATGACGACGATGATGATGATGACGATGATGATGATGACGATGATGATGATGATGATTCAAACTTGTTTGGCTGGAAATTCTGTTTCGCACAGGTACCCGAAGTCTCTGGCCAGCCTCACTGCTTCACCTGTGAAAATGTTATGATTACTACTACTATTACTACTACTACTACTACTACTACCACCACTACTACTATTATTACTACTACTACTAATACTACTAATTTTTCTACTACTACTACTGCTGCTGCTGCTGCTGCTACTGCTACTACTACTACTACTGCTGCTAGTAGTAATACTCCTATTTCCATTATTATTACAACAATAAAGAGCATGACAACTAGAAAATTAATTACGAAAGAACGTCATCATCATCGTCATCATCATCATCATCGTCAATGATGGTGATGATGATGATGATGATGAAAAGGTCAACGTTAATGGTAATGATACCAATGATGATGGTGATGATGGTGATGAAGACGACGATGATGATGACGATCTCAACATGAAAATACCATTTAGCTAATGGCAAGCCGATATACATGACAGAAAAATAA
>NW_008704829.1:1019431-1029431 GCF_000326865.2 Helobdella robusta
CTTATTATTTTTGAATATTGAGAAGCAAATAAAATTTCGTTTCGTTTCGTTTTGTTTTGTATGTATGTAATTACATATATATATACACATCACCAATATGTTTGGCACGTTGTAAATAAATTAGGATTATGATAACAATAACAATCATATTTATCATTATTGTTATTATTACTATTATTGGCTGTAGTAGTAGTAGTAACACTAGTAGTAGCAGTAGTAGCAGCAATTGGATTGATTAATTGATTGATTGATTGATTAATTGATTGATTGATTGGTTGATTGATTGAATGAATGAACGAACGAATGAATGAATGAATGAATGAATGAATGAATGAATAAATGATAAATAACATAGGCGCCAATGATGGTCCTGGTCCTGATTGTTCATCCATTTACTATCGATCTCATTAAGTAAATTAGTTAAGAGTCCATTTTTTAATTATATAAAATTATTCAATATCCTAATTTTTATTAATTTAATTATTTAATCATTCATTCATTCCTTCATTCATTCATTCATTCATTCATTCATTCATTCATTCATCAAATAAAACGAACTAAATATACGGCCAAAATATAGTTCATTCATTCATTTTTACCCCAGGAAATCTGTCATTCAATCAAACAACCAGCCAAACATTTGAATGAATGAATGATTAAGTGAGTGAGCAAACGTTAGAAGAAATGAAAGAGTAAGTAAATGAATGAATGAACGATTGATTGAAAAATTGAATCAATCAAAATTGATGCATAATTGAATGATTGAATCAATCAAAATTAACGATTAATTGAACGATTGACTGAATGATAATGATTAAAAAGCAAACAAATGAATGATTAAATGAAAAAGAGTTAACAAATGAACGAATTAACGATAGACAGAACGGGCAAATGTACTAAATGAGGATGAATGAAGGATCTGATAATCCCATAAACATTGGCCTGACTGGATAGAACGTTACGCATATCGGTGCAATAACATTTTAATAAAGTAAATTATTTATTATTTTTTATTATTATTATTATTTATTATTATTATTGTTATTAATTATTATTGTTATTATTATACTTTATTTATTTAGAAGCTATAGTATCAGTAGTAGTTAGAATTAGTAGTAGTAGTAGCAGTAGTAGTAGTTGTAGTTAGTAGTAGTAGTTGTAGTTAGTAGTAGTAGTAGCAGTAATTGAAGTTAGTAGCAGTAGTAGTAGTAGTAGCAGCAGCAGCAGCAGTAGTAGTAGTAGTAGTAGTAGTAGTAGTATTAGTAGTATTAGTAGTAGTAGTAGTATCAGTAACAACAGCAGTAGTAGTAGTAGTAGTAATGAATGAATGAATGAATGAATGAATGAATGAATGAATGAACGAACGAATGAATGAACGAACGAACGAACGAACGAATGAATGAATGAAAAATTGAATGAATGAACGAATGGATGGACAGACTGCTACAACTACTTTTCCTAAATACTTAATGCCTCTATATCAATCAGCTGGTGAATAATAACGGAAAGGGATTAGCAGCTTTTCACTTTATTTCATGTTCAGATGCTTTCAAAACGACAATATTTAAAATAATTATAAAATAATAATTATAATTACTACTACTACTACTACTGCTACTACTACTACTGCCGCTGCTGCTACGACGACGATTACTACTACTACTACTACTAAGTATATTTTAATCCATGCGATGTTCTATACTAGCAAGGTTAATTCCATAGATTAGTATATATATATGTATGTGTTTGTGTGTGTGTGTGTGTAATACATACAGATATATTCATATTCATACATGTGTATGTATATGTATATATATATATATATATAATATATATATATATATATATATAATGTCATACATTGCATAATATCATCAAATTGATTTTAAATTGAAATTTAGATCGGATTACGTACACACATACGCACATACATACATACATAAATACATATACAAACGTATAAATACACATACACACATATACAAACAGCAACACACATACAAATGTGTATAATCACATACAGTCACAAACAAATAAAGTTCATACAAACACCCAGAAATAAGCCAGGATACACACATACGTCTGTGTCTGTCAGATCCTGATTTTTAAAGAATAATAAAAAAAAACATACATAATTATATACATTGACACACACATACATAAATGTACATACATACACGCATACATACAAACAATCAAGCGTACAAACATACAAACAAAATTCATACACACCAAAGAAGAGCATTTGATAGCTTTTATACATTAAAATGGTCATGATCATGTTGTTTGAACTTGGGATTTACTAATATTACGAAATACTACTGGCGCAACTTTTCCTACTAGTACTACTACTACTACTAGTACTACTACTACTACTAGTAGTACTACTTCTACTACTATTGCTGCTACTACAACTACTACAGCTTCTACTACAACTACTACTGATACTACAAAAACTGCTATTGTGTGTGGTTGTTTGTTCAACAACATCGTCATAATTATTGACATGCAAATCATTCATAAATTTTTTAAAACTTAACTTCATATCAATTTTCGCAGCCAAATGTGTGTGCGTGCGTGTGCGTGCGTGTGCGTGCGTGTGTGTGCGTGTGTGTGTACGTGTATGTGTGAAACGTAGAAACAATAACAACAACGATACCTGACGAGTGTTTGATTAATTATTATCTTATACTTGAATTTCGCAATTCTAATTTACAATATAATCGCTTGCTAAAAAATCTCTTATTTTTTCATTTTCCAGACAAAATCAGTCAACCAACTGCAATTTATCAATCTGAATTTATTAATTCAACAATTAACCAATTACTGAAAATTTAAATCAAATATTTAATAAGTCAATTAGTCAATTGGCCAGTTAACCAATTAGTCAAACGGCCAGCCAAACAAACAATCAATCAATAAAAAATAAATCAATCAACCAATTAACTTATGATCAATCAATCAATCAATCAATCAATCAATCAATCAATCAATCAATCAATCAATCAATCAATCAATCAATCAATCAATCAATCAATCAATCAATCAATCAATCAATCAATCAATCAATCAATCAATCAATCAATCAATCAATCAATCAATCAATCAATCAATCAATCAATCAATCAATCAATCAATCAATCAATCAATCAATCAATCAATCAATCAATCAATCAATCAATCAATTAGATAAAACTTTTCATCATATACAGTCTTACATAGTAAGCTCTTGAATAGCGGAAAGAACAAAAATGACCGATTGTCCTACACCTTAGTTCTAGGTTCTTAGGTTCAGCTCTAATAGTGCCAGCCCCCCCACCCCAAGATTTTATACCAAGGTTCAGCTCTAATAGGGCCTGTCCCCCCAAGAATTTATATCAAGGTTCAGCTCTAATAGGGCCTGTCCCCCCAAGAATTTATATCAAGGTTCAGCTCTAATAGGGCCTGTCACCCCCAAGATTTTATACCAAGGTTCAGCTCTAATGTCCACCATCACCTATTAATTTCACCCCAACCATTTATATAAAAAAACTTTTCCCAATTAATTAATTAATTGGGAAAACTCGCTGACTGATTAATTGAAAATTTAATTGGAATTAAACCGGTAGATGGCGGAAAAGTTTGCCAAAAGTTGGTCAACTAAACTATACAATCAGTTTTTTGAATAATTAAATTTATTATATGAAATGAATTGAAATGAAAGCCAATAGAGGAGTAAGTGGTGTACATCATTATCATGATTATTAAAATCGTCATCATCATCACCACTACATCATCATCATCACCACATCACCATCATCATCATCACCATCATCACCCTCATCATAACCATCAACATCACCATCATCATCATCATCACCATCATCATCATCATCCTAATCGCTCACTTGTATAAGATGGGCGGTGTTACTTCAGCGTATGTGCCTGTGAAAAATTATAATTATTATTATTTATCATTATTAATATTAATATTATAATTATTAATAATATTATTTTTAACGTCGTTATGATGATGATGATGATTATTAGTACTATTATTATTATTATTAGTAGTAGTAGTAGTTGTAGTAGCATTAGCAGTAGTAGAAGTAGTAGTAGTAGTAATAATAGTAGTAGTAGTAGAGTAGTAGTAGTAGTATCAAGACACAACACAACATAACATTTAATATCAAGGGTTGAACCAAAGGCAGAGATCAAAGAATAGATAGAAAGATGACAGAGAGTAATGAAAGAGTGAACGAATGAGCGGATGAATGAATGCAAACAAAACAGACCGGAAGTAACATAAAGGAATAAAACTGCACTTCCGTTTCCGCTTGCTGTTTGTAGTTATCACCATCATCGTCATCATCATCACCACACACATCATCATTACTATCATTATGTTGTATAGAAGTAGTTGTAGTTGTAGCGGCAGTAATAGTAATACTACAGTAGAAGCGGTAGTAGTAGCAGCAGCAACGACCGCTGAAGTAATAGTAATAAGAGTAGTAATAGTAGTAGTATCAATAATATTAACCATAATAGCACTACTAGTAATATGTAATAGCGTCAGAAATAATAGTAGAAGTAGTAGTAGTAGTAGTAGCAGCAGCTGTAGTAGTAGTTGTTTTACTTGTAGCAGCAGCAGTAGCAGCAGTAGTAGTAGTAACTGCATGAGTAGTAGTATTCTAATCAGGTGAACAGTTGTTGCAATTGCCAACAGAATCTAAGAGGCCTGTCTTAGCTATTTCTGTCATCATCATCATCATCATTACCATCATCATCAACAACAACATGTATATATATATATATATAATTTATGTGTGTATATATATATATAATATACATATGTTTGCCAAGATACGTAATACCCAGCAAATTCAAACAAGGAGCAAGCATACAATAGAAGAATCTCTAAAGAGGTACCAAAACCCCTGATGGTATTTCTAATACCTTATACGCTGTAGTAGCGTTAATGTTGTTGTTGTTGTTGTTGTTGTTGTTGTTGTTGTTGTTGTTGTTGTTGTAGTAATGTTATTGTCGTTTTGTAATTTAGTTATTTCATCTCTTATTATAAATTTCAAAAAATTATACACACACCACACACACACATACCACACACACACACACACAAACATTTGTGTATATATATATATATGTATGTGTGTGTATGTGTGCGTGTGTACTATATAAAATTCTATAGGCCATAGTTTAAAATGGCTACAAAATATAGAATTTGGAAAGCCTAAATTAAAAATTAAAATACATGAATCATCATCATTATCATCATCATCATCATTACCATAACCCACATTATTACCATCACATTACTATAGTGCACTCTTCAATCATTACAATCATTATCAACATCGATATCATCATCATCATCATCATCACGACCAACAATAAGTACCAATAAGGACAACGAACGAATTGTTATGCAATTAAACGTCTGCAACTAGCCATCAATTAGTATGTTTGTTTGTATGTTTGTATGTATGTTATGTATGTATGTCTTGCGTATGTATGTATGTATGTAAGTCTTACGTATGTATGTATGTATGTATGTTTGAATGCATTTTTAAGATCCGGGCATAACGATGAATGAAGGTAATAAAAATGATCAGTGGGTATTAAAGGAATGGATGAATGATTGATTGAATTGAATGATGATGGTACTTAATTGATGATTGATTGGATGAAAAAAAATGAATGACTAGATGAATAGTTGGTTGGATGGATAGATGGATGAATAGTTGATTGGATAGATAGATGGATGGATGGATGAATGAAGAGATGGAAGGATCGAATGGATGGATGAAAAAATGAAGGAACTGTTATATTAACTCTAATGTAGCATGCATGCATGAATTAATGAATGCGTGGATGAATGAATGTATATATGAATCAATGAATGAACAAAGGAATGAATGGATGGATGAATGAATAATGGACGAACAAATGAAGGAACGACAGAAGGAAAAAATGAAGAAAAAGAACGAACAAACTATTCAATAAATCATATCTTGAAGCATAAACAGTCAAAAAATTTGCTCTAGTGCCCCTGACATCATTAACAGACATCTTGCTAGTGGTGGTGATGATGATGACGATGATGATGATGAAGTTGACGATGACGATGAAGAAGACGACGACGATGATGGTGGTGAGAGTAATGATAACGATCTATGTATAATATATATATATATATATATATATATATATATATATGTGTGTATATATATAATGATAAAGATGATAATGATAATGATATACATACTTATAAACAGACAAACACACGCACGCACACACAAACTTCATACATTTAAAAAAAAAACACACACACACACACACACGCATACACAAACTTATTTATAATTATAATTATATTTCTGGCATAAAATTGTTTAAAAATAAAATAAACAAAAACAACAGAAGTCATAGCCATGATATATATGCCAGTAGTGATTCTAAATAATTAAATAATAATTAACTCAACTAATGAACCCGAATTTGTGTGTATGTGTGTGTGTGTATGTGTGTGTGTGTAAGTGTGTGTGGTGAGTGTGTGTTTGTGTGTGAAATTGTATATAAACATTGAAGTCTGTTTGTATAATGTAATTGGATTGAAGTGTAGGTATGAATGTGTGTCTGTGTCTGTCTGTGTGAGTGTGTGTGTGTGATTGTGTGTGTGAACAATTAAAATGTCAGTAAAATAGTAAGGTAATGTAGAGAAAATAACATGTATTTTATGTAACTGTATACAAATTGAGTCAAAATGTGGTACTATTACTAGCTGAAGTCGTTCATTTCTTAAAAGCAATAGTAGTTATGTAGTATTTTAACTCTAAATAAAGTAGCAGTAATAGTAACGGTAATTGTAGTCATAGTAGTAGTAGTGGTTGTAGTAGTAGAGTAGAGTTAGTAATAGTAGTAGTGGTAGTAGTAGTGGTATTAGTAGAGTTAGTAGAAGTAGTAGTAGTAGTAGTAGTAGTAGTAGTAGAAGTAGTTGTAGTAGCAGCAGTAGTGTCAGTCGAAAGAAGGATGGTGTATTTTAATCTTGGAAAGTCGTTTAATTGCCTACTGAGTCGGCATTAATTCTCCAAAATACATGGATTTCATTCTTTCATTTGTTCGTTCTTTGGTATGTTTGTTTGTTCGTTTGTATGTTTGTTTGTATGTTTGTTTGTTTGTATGTATGTTTATTTGTTTGTTTGTATGTTTGTTTATTTGTTTGTATGTTTGTTTGTTCATATATTAGTTTGTCCTACAAAATGTTTATTCATGTAACCTATTCTATCATTGGTTCACTCGTGAAATAATTTATTCATTCATATTTATAATTTATTCAATAAGTTTAAGTATTCCTCCATTCATTCATTCATTCATTCATTCATTCATTCATTCATTCATTCATTCATTCATTCATTCATTCATTCATTCATTCATTCATTCATTCATTCATTCATTCATTCATTTATTCAATCATTCATTTATTCATTCATTCATTCCTCCATTCACTCACTCATTCATTCATTCCTCCATTCAAACACGCAAACAAACAACAACCCAAACAAACAGCAGCACTAAAACACACGCCCACAGCCCCACATGGGAGTTTATTAACGATGGCTTTAAGAGATTATGAGGAGCAAATTATGACGGCGACGATTAAGATGATGAAGATGATGATGACTGAAGAATGAATTCGTGATGACGACGATGATGGCGATTGTTAAATCATTAAATTACTACTACTACTACCACTACTATTACATAAACTACTATCACAACCACTACTACTACCACTGCTACTACTATTACTTAAACTACTATCACAACCACTACTACTACCACTGCTATTACTATTACTTAAACTACTTTCAGTAGTAGTAGTAGTTGTTGTTGTTGTTTTTGTAGTACCACTACAACAAATCTAGTAAGAAACTACCAGCTTAATTCACTATATTCACATTCTACGATAATCGAACTATAGCAATACATCGTGATATCTACTCAATCGATTTAAGATACTATATCAGAATGTTTGGAATTGCCCTTAGCAGATGATACATGTTCACGTTCAAGAGATTGAATACTAGATGAATCTAGTAAAAAAAAAGCTTCCAATTTAATTCACTATATCACCATGTGGGCATAAGTAATTCGTGTCTAAAAACTGAGTTTACATGATTTTTTAAAGTTACTAGTAGTAGTAGTAGCAGCAGTAGTAGCAGTAGCTGTAATAGTAGTAGCTGTAGTAGTAGTAACTGTAATAGTAGCAGCAGCAGTAGTAGCTGTAGTGGAAGCAGCAGTAGTAGTTGCAGCAGTAGTAGTAGCAGTACCAAACAAATAAGGAGAGTAGTTTATCTATTTAACGATTTAATCACTTGTCAACTCCAAATTAACATCTCAATGAACCCGAACAATCTGTTAAACACACACTAGAACATGGAACAACAATCAAACAACACTAAACGCTGTGTGAAACAACAATTAAACAGCACTAAACACAGCAGTCACAACAACGACAACAACAACGACGACAACTACTACTACTACAGCTATGAGCCAGCTTTTTAAAGTATACAATAAAATTGAACCCATCGGTACGATGAAAATCTATAAATGAAACATTTATACACAATATGGCAATGAAGATGACACATGCAGTCCAAAAAGACCAAAAAGAAGAGAAAGAAAGAGATGAGAGAGAGAGAGAGAGAGAAAGAGAGAGAGAGAGAAAGATGGTTGAAAGAGAAAGATACTCAGATGTTTATACAAAAACCCCATAAAACTAAACTAAAGTAATAACCTCACATAAAAACGAAAAGCTAATAAAATAAATTTAAAAAGTAAATGTTCATTGATAGCTTCATATCGTTATGAATGAATGAATGAATGAATGAATGAATGAATGAATGAATGAATGAATGAATGAATGAATGACTGAATGAATGAATGAATAAATGAATAAATGAATGAATGAATGAATTCAATATATCGATGAGATTCTGTATTAATTTAACACTAATAAATTAATTTAATTAATAATATTAATTTATTAATTCATGTATTAATTTAAGCCATTTAGTAGATAAAAGTTAATTTGGTGAATTTAATAAGCAATGGTTTGGCGACCATTTTGCTAGTAGCCAGCCATAGGTATGGAGTCACGCTGTGAAAATATACATGTCAGTGATGCTGGCTTATTAGGCATTCATCTAGGCTTATTAAGTATTTAGTTATTCATTTAATTATTCGTTCATTTTGTTTGCATATTCATGTTTTCATTCGTACATTCTTGTATTCATTCATTCACTAACTCACTCATTCAATCAATAATTCAATCAATCATTCACCCACTCATTCACCCACTCATTCACCCACTCATTCATTCATTCATTCATTCATTCATTCATTCATTCATTTATTCATTCATTCATTCATTCATATATTTACTTGTTGGTTCACCCATTTATTCAGTAATTCAATTGGGTCGATTATTCGTTCATTCAGTTATTCATTCGCTTGTTAATTTTGCCAAACATTCATTCATTCATTAATCAATCAATCACTCATTCATTCATTCATTATTCAATCACTCCTTCCAAAATTTCTTTTACGTTATAGCTCGTTAATCTATATCATCTCCTCAGCAGAACCTCCTAGTTTCTTTATAGTCATCCATCCATCCATCCATCCATCCATCCATCCATTCATCCATCCATCCATCCATCCATCCATCTATACTGTCCTGTATATCCATCCATCCATGTATCTATCTATCTATCTATTTTCAACAAGAACATTATCAGAGCAACAACGTCATTAACATCATCTTTACCATCCAGATAAACATCATCATCATCCCCACCACTATCATCATCACCACCATCAACATCATCATCATCATCATCCGGCCCACCCAACAAACAAGGCAAGATTAGCCACTAATTAAATCATATCTGCCAGATAGTAACTAACAATAAAGATAGATAATTTTAATAATAAGAAT
>NW_008704829.1:1039431-1079648 GCF_000326865.2 Helobdella robusta
AATGAGTAACCAGGTCATCATAATCTAACAAATAGGTCACTATTATTAATAATCATAAAAACAAATGAGCAATTCACCGGTGGCTTTCCATAATTTTAATATCAATGGTCCCAGGGGTGGCGTATTGTTATTACAAATGACGTCATTATGCAATGATGATTATTACATTTATTACGATACTGTTGTTGTTATTATTATTATTAATATTATTTCTGTTGTTGTTGAATGGGCAGTATTGTTTAATTGCTATTTGAATGAGAATAACAATAATTAGATCTTCAATATTAGCAAATGACCATTGAATGTTAGGCTATATATACACACACACACACACATACACACATACATACATATATAAAATCATAAAAACACACACACAAACACACACATACAAACACACACACACACAAACGCACGCATACATACGCCTACACAAACACATAAAAACACACACACACACACAAACACACACACACAGGTTAAACAAGATACCAGCAAATGGAGCATAACCCTCTTAGAAGTTTGCCACATTACATTATAAACGCTTACTCATTCATTCGTAAATTAGAAAAGATCATTATCATCAATATTATTATTACTATTATTATTATTATTATTATTATTATTATTATTTGTAGTAGTAGTAGTAGTAGAAGAAGAAGAAGTAGTAGTAGTAGCAGCAGCAGCAGCAGTAGATTTTTACTATTATTGACAGTGTTGAGGTAAGCAGTTTCAATTAAAAAGCCATTACATATATTTGTATGTGTATATATGTATGTATGTGTGTTTGTGTATGTTCACGTACATCTATGTAATCTATAATTATACGTTCGTTTGCATGTATGTGTGTGTGTGTATGTGTGCGTGTGTATGTGTGTGTGTGTGTGTGTATATTGCATGACTTAACACCTTAGAAAACAACAGTCAAAAACATGATGAAGGCTAAGTGTGGTTGTAGGTGAAGGCATAGCGGATGTGCTCTCTTTCCTCTCTCTCTCTCTCTCTCTCTCTCTCTCTCTCTCTCTCTCTCTCTCTCTCTCTCACACACACACACACATTCACAAAGTCACATAAACAAACATATAAACAAACATATAAGAAGTATTTTTTATGATATTTTTCATAAAAGGGTTAATAATACACGACATTATATGTAACACAATTTTATATTAGGTATACAAAATGGTGATATTGTATAGTGCGTGTGTGTGCGCGCGCGTCTGTGTGTTTGTGTGCGTGCGTGCGTGTGTGTGTGGATTTGAAGTGTAAATTGATTTTGAAAAGATGTTATATTACATAATAAGCACCTACATATACATTCGCACTTTTTGGAAGAGGAAAAAAGTCCTTCAGTCAATCATCAAATAAAATAAATGGATGAATTATAGTAAATGAATGAATGATTGAATGAATGAATGAGTGAGTGAGTGAGTGAATGAATGAATGAATGAATGAATGAATATAAATGAATTAATGAATTAATTAATTAATGAAAAATTATTGAATTAATTTTTTAATAAAATAATTGAATATGTCAAACATTAACTAAGAGTATTTCCATTTATAATATTTATCATCATCATCACCATCATCGTCATCATCATCATTTTTATTATGATTGTTTTTATCATCATCATCATTTTTATTATTATGATTATTATGATCATTATTATTATTATCATTATCACTTCAACATAAACAAAAACAACATCAAAATGATCACAGCCTTTTTAACATCTTAACAGTTTGTGCACGTGAACGTGTTTGTATGTGTGTGACTTTGTATGTGTTTGTATGTGTGTATGTGTGTGTGTGTGTGTGTGTGTGTGTGTGTGTGCGTGCGTACATATATAAATAAATGTGTATAATTTTAAAACGTATAAATGAAACAAAGCGAGAAAAACTAAGTAAACCGCAAGCATTTGCTGAATGAATGAATGGATGGATGAATGAATGAATGAATGAATAAATGAATGGATGAGTGAATGAATGAATAAATGAATGGATGGATGAATGAATGAATGAATGAACGACTGAATGGAACACAATTCAATGAATGAATGAATGAACGATTGGTGGATGATCAAACAAATAATGATGTCAGAAGAGGAGGTATAAACATTCTAACACGAACGCACGCACACACACACACACAGACATACAAACACACACACACACCACACAGGCATACAAACACACACACATACATACATACACAAACAAACATGTATACTTGATTCTAATCACATTATCGCTACCATGTTACCATCAAAAGATTCAACAGTCAACACTACGATTTCATTGTTAACAAATATTTGTTCTCAACAAAGTCAGTCTCAGTCTCTCTCTCTCTCTTTATCTCTATCCATCTCCCTATCTCTTTCTTTTCTTATCTCATATCTCTCTCTCTCTCTCTCTCTTTCTTTCTCTCTCTTGTACTCGCTCCTTCAATTTCTTTCAGTTCTATTCTTCGTAAATATTTTTCGTGTGATATAACATACATCTTCCCAATTTTTGTCATTCTCACTCTCTCTCTCTTTCTCTCTCTCTCTCACTCTATTTCCACATCTCTCCTCTTTTCTTCTCTCTTTCTTTCTCGTAGTTCTTCCCACTCACCAGTGATCAGTCAATCCCAAACGTCTCAATGAATTCAGTTCGTGGGGCTTTTTTTTACTGCTACTACTACTACTACTACTAAAACAACAACTACTACTACTTTTACTATTACTACTACTACTGCAACTACTACTACTACTACTTTTACTACTGCTGCTACTAATACTACAACTAATACTACAACTACAATTACCACTACAACAACTACTAATACAATCTACTACGAAAACCACTACTACTACAACTTTTACTACAACTACTACTACTTCTACTACAAATAATAGCAATAACAACAACAATAATAATAATAACAATTTCACACTAGCGTAATGTTAGTTAGCGCCATGTCAATTCTATACTGGCATTGTCATCTTGAGGGTAATAACAATTATTATTATTATTGGTGTTGTTATTATTATTATTATTATTGGCGGCGGTAGTCGTTATAGTCGTAGAAGTAGCTTCATAGTAGCAGTAGTAATAGTAGTAGTCGCGGTAGATTTCATTTAATTAAATCAATATAGTTACACAATGAAATATAATGTATTAGTTACTCATTCAAACGTTCATTCATTCATCCATTCATTCATCCGTTCATTCATCCATTCATTCATCCATCTATTCATTCGTTCAATCCTCCATTCATTCATCCATTCATTCATTCATCCATTCATTCATCCGTTTCATCATTTGTTCTTTCGTACAATTATTCCCCCATATATCCATCGATTTATTCGTCCTTTCATTCATATGACCAATTCCTCATTCATTCCATCCATCCATCCACTTATTCAATCATTCATTTATTCATTCACTCATTCTTTCATTCACTAACCAATTAATTGATTCATTCATTCACTCATTCATTCATTCCCCAACACACACACACACACACGCACGCACACACACACACACACACATGTACATATACATACATACAAATATATACAAAACATTGATACAGATAGATCATCTAGAATACAAATTCGATATAGTCCATTTGCACTTTAATCTTTACTGCATTAGCCATGTTTTGCTGAAAACATCAGAACTGAAATAATAGTAATTGTAGTAGTAGCAGTAGTAGTAGCAGCAGCAGCAGTAGCCTTAGAAGTGGAGTAGTAGTAGTAGTAGAGTAGTGGTAGTAGTAGTAGTAGTAGTAGTAGTAGTAGTAGTAGTAGTAGTAGAGTAATAAAAGTAGAGTAGTAGTAGCAGTACTATAAAATTATAGTGGTAGTAGAAGTAGTAGCAGCAATACTAGTCAATGTGATAGTGGTGATAGTAGTATATCTAAGTATGTGTGCTTGTGTGTGAGTGTATATGTGTGTGTACGTGTGTGTGTGTGTGTGTGTGTGTGTGTGTTGTGTGTGTGTGCAAACGTTACTATAACATAATAAAACTAAGTCAATCATATTCCATCATCTGTTATGTTATATTAAACAGAGGTGAGATGTTTAGCTAGATTGTTATATAACAAGAGATTGCTAGCAAGTGCCGGCAGAGTTTCTCGTTCTTCGCCAGGTATTACATAGCTAAAACGGAAATAAATTAATGATATAAAATAATAATTAAAAATAAAAATTTTAAATAATAATTATCACCATAATAAAAACGATAATATGTATGTGAGTAAGAAAGTAAGTATGCTATTGCATATGTATGTATGTTATGTATGTGTGTGTGTATGTTTGTATGTATGTATGTATGTATGTATGTATGTATGTATGTTGTATGTATGTATGACAGGAAGAAGGGGGTGTAATATTTGTCAGTACATTTATGAGAGGCGGAAAGAGCATTTTCGTGAAACATACTCACACTCTCTTTTTTTCTCTCTCTTTCTACACACACACACATACATACACACTCACAAACACACACACATATATACATACATACATACATACATACATGTATATATAAAGAGAGAGAGAAAAAAAAGGGAGGGCTTAAGTTTATCTATACAAATGCCAGAACATTCCACAAGTGTATGATGCATGTGGAATGTATGTACCAATGTGTTTGTTTGATGCGTGTATGTATGCTTGTAATTAAGTGTGTGTGTGTGTGTTTGTATGTATGCTTGTAATTAAGTGTGTGTGTGTGTTTGTATGTATGCTTGTAATTAAGTGTGTGTGTGTGTGTTTTTCACAATTGTTTAAAATTGATTTTGTTGTTCTACACACACACACAAACACGCCCACATATAATTTGCTAAAAATCTTCTTCTTGGAGAGAAAGAAAGGGAGAGAGAGAGAAAGAGAGAGAGAGAAAGAGAGAGAGAAGGAGAAAGAGAGAGAGAGAAGAAAACTTTGAAAGAGAAAACACACATATATGAAAAATATGACAAATTATAAATGGAAAACACATGTGTGTGTGTGTACATATTTAAGCTAGCTATTAAAAGCAGCTATTATAGGTGTGTGTGTGCGTGCGTGTGTGTGTATGTAATACATCATAACACATAGTGGTATTGGTACCAAAAAATAAAAACAATGAATTTTTTATGGGAAATACCTAAAAATGTTTAGATTGGGATGAACTTCTTGTGGAATGATGTCATTCCTGAATGAATATTCATCTGCTGATGGATCTTTGCTTGCATTCATTTTTTTTCCTCTTTTCTCACTCTGTCTAATAATCAATTTTTCAAAAAAAAACACTGAATTAAAAGTTAAAACTGACAAGAAATTTTTATTGTTGATTTGTTGTTAAAAATTAATTAACAGTTTTTAAACTTTGGTCTTTCTTTATCTTTAATCGTTAACATTGTCAAATAATACAAAATAAATGATCTAATTAATGAAAGAACATTTAAAATATGATTTCAATTACCTAGGAACTTAAATTTTTACATTAGTTTACTTTTTTACCAACCAACATGCCCTAATAAATTTTAAACTTTTTTTTTCAAAGTTTTATTTCCAAGCAGCTAAATTGACACGTGAATTGAAGTATAATAACGGCAAATGTGATATTTTTGTCATTTAATTATGGAAATTAAAATAATAACTTTGATTAATTTTTGGTTTAATTTGTTTAGAAAATGAAAGGAATGATTTTTAAATGCCATTTAAAGAGCCAGAATGTAAACAACTTAGTAAGGGCATTTAAATAGAGCGCTGATTATTAGAATTACAAATTAGGTCGTTTTTTGATAAGTAAAAGTGAACTTTAATACTAATTACACAAAAAATGGCTAAATTGGGGTTTATTTTCCCAAATTTGATACATATATGACATTTCTAATTGAAATTAGTTTTATTTAACGCAATGTTAAAAATAAAATATGGCTTAGACTATTTCTTTTAAACGTTGTTAAATGTATGTATGCAAATTAACTTGTTCAATCTACATTTCATTCGCTCATTCACTTTCTTTCACTTATTCCTTCGTCCATTCATTCGTTCATTCAGTCATTCATTCAAGTTAATACAATTCACTCGGATAAATTCATTCATTCATTAAGTCAATCGATTGAATCAACAGAGACAAGACTAAGATAAAATAACACAATACATTTGTATTCTGACAAATCAGTTTATAACAAATATGAAAATAAAATTATGGAAATTAAAAGAAAATATTTTCATAATGCTAATATATGAAGTTAGGTCATTTGCTTTCATTGTAATCTTTGATAGCAAAGATTTGATTTTTTTCAACAAAAAATTACAATGAAAGCAAATGACCTAACTTCTTATATTACAATGATTCCGTCATTTCCTCCATTAATTAATTAATTAATTAATTAATTCATTCATTCATTCATTCACTCATTCATCCATCCATTTGTTTTACTTTTCACTCAATCACTTACATTTTACTGACTTGTAGTATAAAAATACTTTTAATTTAGTACGAGTTATACACTGCAATCATAATTCACATAATTCAATCGATCAATCAATCAATCGATCAACCAACCAATCAATCAATCAACCAACAAAACAATCAATCAATCAATCAATCGATCGATCATTTCAGATACGGATTGATGATGTTCTCGACAAACCACTTCCTGGTGAACATTATGTGATCGCCATCCAGAGACAGGAAGTGGAGTCTTTTGGACTCATCCAACACCTTCAATCCCAACTTATCCTAAATAATAATATTAATAATAAAATAATAACAAATATGAATATAATTATAATAATAATTATGAATATGATTATAATGATATTCAGTGGTGTAATGTTTGTTGATAAATTTTTAATCAATCAACCTACCAATCAATAAAAGAACCAATCAATAAAACAACAAACCAGTCAATGAACCAATCAACCAACCAACCAACCGACCAATCAACCAACCGACCAACCAACCAACCAACCAACCAATCAACCAACCAACCAACCTTAATGTAGATGTCTGAATCTTTCAAGTCAATCACCTCCTTCTCCTGCCCTTCTCTGTAGTACCCAAACCACTGATTGGTTAGTTCGTTGATTGAATGATTGGTTGATTGATTGGTTGGTTAATTGATTGGTTGATGGATAAGTTGGTTGGTTGGTTGTATTCATTTGTATTTCATTATCGGAGTATGTATGTATGTATGTGTGTACGTACGTATGTATCATCATCAACATCATAATCATTACCATCACAATCACCATCACCATCACTATCATCACCACCACCACCGCGACAATCATCATCATCACAATCATCATCACCACCACCACACCACCACAACAATCATCATCACCATCATCATCACGACCAACTTCCGACTCGTTGGGCACTACTACGGTCTCGTTGTTGAACTTCACCAGGACGAAATTCTTCAACTTAATCAAGTTCTCTCTGTACGTTGTATTCACTGACTGAATAACAACAATAATAATGATAACAACAACAATAATAATAATGATAATAATAATAATAATGATAATAATAGCAATGATAATGATCTTAAATTTTTAGTGCATTTTTTCCAGAGCATTAGAATGGCGCGAGATTTAAAAGTCTGAGAGATTCGCACGTGAAAGTTTAGTTGGGCATGAACTTTCGACCTGACCCCGACCCTGACCTCCATCTGACTGACTGCACACTGCAGCCCTCAAATGTTTATCTAGTTATTTCCAGGCTGTACATGATGATGACGTCAGTGTTGCATTGACAAATTAAATGATGATGAAGAAAATGATGATGAAGATGATGATGAAGATGATGTTAGCGATGGTCTTGCATTCGAATCCAGTCATGGCTGAAAACAGGTCAGGCGTCTTAACCATTACACTACAGAGCCGCCATCATTTTAACCACCATCATCATCTTCATCATCATCCTCTCACTCACTCACTCGCTCACTCACTCACTCTCTCTTGGTTGATGTCAGCAAGGAAGACACTTTTCCTCCTATAGACATCTTCCTGAAGAGGATCATGCCAGTACTCCGCTTGTACTATGCTAATGATGAAAATGACATTAACATAAGTGATAGCCTAATTAGTAAGGCGTCTGCCACTTAAACTGCAGCGACCGAGTTCGAACGCATAGTCAAACGCATAGTCAAACAGCCAGTCAAGCGCAACGTACAGTAAAACTTCGTCAGTACGTACTCGTTTACAGCGTACCCTCGGATTATAAAGTTTGAAATTTCATGACTTTGTTCAAGGATTTGATGTAAGCAATTATAACAAAGAGAACGAAAAGTAACTGAAGGGCACTAACTGGTTCTGTATGTGGCTGCAATTAGTGAATGTTACAATGGAGCAGATCACTAAATAAATACTTCTCAATTAGCAAGTTCTCAGAAAAACACACACACAAACGCACAAACACACACACACAAACACACACACACAAACATCCATTAACACAAACGTAGGAAATCCCACTTTCAATTTCAGATCACATTCATTAATTTTTATCAATCCGTCCGTCATTTGCCTCCATTCATTCATTCATTCATTCATTCATTCATTCATTCATTCATTCATTCATTCATTCCTATGTACAAACAGACAAACACACACACACACACTACACACAGGCAAACGTATGAACACACACGTACGAACACACATGCACACACACACACACGCACACACGTACTCTTCATAAGCGCCTTTGGTCAGTAGTTCTCTGACATACTCACATATATGAAGGCCTACTGGACATTTTGGTAAGCCAAAGACACCTAATATTATCAGATCATCGTCGTCGTCATCATCATCTTTTATATTATCGTTATTACCCTTTTAACATTATTAGCACCATCATCATCAAATTTTAAGAATGCACGAATGAATGAGTGAATGAAAGGATGAATGCATGAATGAATAAGAAAATGAATGAATGTAATAAAATTTTCTTATCAGATCATTATCAATACCATCAACATCATCATTAGTATCACGACTATCATCATCATCATTGTTATGATGATAGTCGTGATGATAGTCATGATGCTGATAGCCTATGTTATCATCATCATCATCATTACCAACAGTATCATCATCATATTCATCATCAACAACAACAACTACTATCATCATCATCATCACCATCACGCAAATCTGACCTTGGTGTTGACCTCCAATTGAGATGAGGTTTTGAACTTTCAGCCCCGAACATCTCTGCACTAAGCCACGGCTTTTATTAAATATTATTATTGTTTTTATTGTCATTCACACATTCATTCATTCACACTTTCATTCAAACAATCATCCATTCATTCATTCATTCAAACAATCATTCACTAATCATTCATTCACAAATTCATTCATTCATCCACACATTCATTCAAACAATCATTCACTAACAGGAACTGGCCCCCTTGAGAAAAACCCACTGCATTAAATCCCATCTCGAGATTGGGATCATTAGAGAACTGCTTGCAAACCATGTCTATTTGCTTGTTAAGGTTCATTAAGAAGCTATTCTCTACATCCTATACAAATGTGTGTTTGTGAGTGTGATTTGTGTGTGTTTGTGTGTGTGTGTTCGTTTGTGAGTGTGATTTGTTTGTGTTTGTGAGTGTGATTTGTATGTGTTTGTGTGTGTGATGTGTGTGTGTGTGTATCAATAACGATGAAAATATTATTCACTCAACCTCAACCACACTGTCACCAATTCTGACGGAGAGCACGTAAACACCGGGGATATTTTCCTCGATTAGGGACTTAATGACCCCCATACTTAGTGGGTTACAGCAACTATCACCTTTGAAAATAAATGGCAAAATTAAAAAAGTTACATACACTATTATTAAAATTAATTTACAAAGAATTTAATCTTAACTACCGATGGCTAATCCTCTTCTTAATACATTATATAATCTAATAAATTGAAATAATCACAGCAGGTCATGGAAGTTGTATTTTAATTTTATTTATTATGGAGAGGAAGAAGAACTATACACAGAGATTACCATTACAGCAGTATGTATAAGTATTTTGAGTATAATAAACTATAGTATAGTTCAAAAAGATCAAAGGTTAAAAGATTGAAAAAGGTTATACTATATGATGGGTACTCTACTAACTATACACAACAGTCAGTTAAGTTGCCTCATAAGAACAAGGTCAATTTATTACAGATATATTTATTTACTTATAAATTTGTAACAAACACAAATATGGAAAGCCAAGAATGAAAAACCAACCCATTCCGTGCCAGAGAACTACCGGAACTGGAGCTTCTTGGGAACTGATCAAACGGGGAGTTACTACTAACGCCAACAGTAGGACGACACTAATTATTAAACCCGACGGACGCATTTTGATTTTGGTTTGCAAAGATCAAAAATTAATAAAAATGGAAATTATTTAAAATATATTTTCTATATATATAAATTTATTTGAAAATTAGAACATTTTATTTGTTAAACCAATTAACCAAAAACGAAATCGAAGTTCCGAAAAGTTAAATGAGTAACAAATTGTGTGTTTAAAAGTTAAAAGAGTAACAAATTACTATTTGCTCTGGCGCTGAATCGTTACCATGTTGGGAAACTGAATAGAGTATATAAACTATTTAGTAAAATTATTTATCTATCGTAACATACAAATACGAATATCACCGTTTTAAGTTATATGTTATATACATACACGAATGTTCTTCATATCAGAGCTAGACATTTGTTTGTTTCATTGAAAGGATTTTAATGCTATTCACTAAGCACCACCACAGTTCAAATATTTCTTTGCTTAATACGTCACGTTGATAGCAGCAATTCTCTTTTGAAACATCATTTTTATAAACCAGCTGAATAAACAAACCAAATATCATCAAACTGAATCAACAGTTTTATATTTCTCTTTTAATTTTTCTTTTATATCTGTAATATAACAAAACTAATCAATCGAACCGATAAACAACATTTAAGAAATGCCCAAAAAGAAATTGACAGCTGTTGGCATCGATCTTGGAACCACGTATTCTTGTGTTGGAATTTTTCAGAATGGGAAAGTGGAAATAATTGCGAACGATCAAGGAAACAGAACCACACCAAGCTACGTCGCTTTCACAGACGATGAAAGATTGATAGGTGATCCGGCTAAAAATCAGGTTGCGATAAATCCAGGAAACACAGTTTTTGACGCAAAAAGGCTCATTGGTAGAAAGTACGATGATCCTTCCGTTCAGTCAGATATCAAATTGTGGCCGTTTAAAGTGATTAACGACAAGGGAAAGCCGAAAATTCTAGTGGAGTATAAAGGAGAGAAAAAATCTTTTTTCCCGGAAGAAATTTCGTCAATGGTTTTGATAAAAATGAAGGAGGTTGCTGAATCATTCATTGGAAAGGTTGTAACTTCATTTTTATTACAATTCTTGTAGATGGCTATGTTAAAATGCCGAAAATTGTTGCACAAGTTGAAACTATAGAATATATATTGCATGATGATATTTTATCATTCACACATTTGATTACTCATATTCAGCAAGTGAACGATGCAGTGATAACGGTGCCAGCGTACTTCAACGATTCGCAGCGACAAGCGACAAAAGACGCCGGCACGATAGCTGGATTGAACGTCCTTCGAATTATAAACGAACCAACTGCCGCTGCAATAGCTTACGGGTTGGATAAGAAATCGGACAGAGAGAAAAATGTTCTGATCTTTGATCTGGGAGGTGGAACTTTCGACGTTTCCATCTTGACTTTAGTTGAGGGCATATTTGAGGTAAAATCTACTTCGGGAGATACCCATCTAGGCGGAGAAGACTTTGACAGCAGATTGGTTAATCACTTTATACAAGAATTCAAACGAAAGAGCAAAAAAGACATAAGTAATAATAAAAGAGCAATAAGGCGACTGAGGACCGCTTGCGAGAAAGCGAAAAGAACGCTTTCCAGCTCAACCCAAGCCAGCATTGAAATTGATTCTCTTTACGATGGCGTCGATTTTTACACTAACATTTCAAGAGCTAGGTTCGAAGAATTGAATGCAGATCTTTTCAAAAAAACTCTCGAACCTGTGGAAAAAGCTCTGAACGACGCGAAAATGAGGAAATCAGACATCGAAGAAGTTGTTTTAGTTGGCGGCTCCACAAGAATTCCTAAAATTCAAAAAATGCTGAGTGAATTTTTTAATGGGAAGGAACTGAATAAATCCATCAACCCGGATGAAGCTGTCGCATATGGAGCAGGTTAGTGTTGAAAACAATTTTTATAATTGCACGGCATACGATAAGTTACCATTGTCAACACAAGTTAACAATCTAAAAATAAACATGAACAGCTGTCCAGGCGGCAATTCTGGCTGGGGACACGTCTGAGGGTGTTCAAGATCTTCTCCTCATCGATGTGACCCCCCTATCTCTGGGCATCGAAACAGCTGGTGGGGTGATGACGTCACTAGTGAAGAGAAACACCACCATCCCTACCAAACAAACCCAAATATTCACCACCTACTCCAACAACCAAACAAGCGTCTTAATCCAAGTCTTCGAAGGTGAACGAACCATGACACGCGACAACAACCTGCTCGGAAAATTTGAACTTTCTGGAATCCCTCCAGCCCCGCGCGGAATTCCCCAGATAGAAGTCACTTTCGATATCGACTCCAACGGTATAATGCACGTGTCGGCCATAGACAAGAGTACAGGCAAGCAAAACAACATCACCATCACAAACGATAAAGGAAGGTTAACAAAGGAACAAATAGAGAAGATGGTACGCGATGCAGAGAAGTACAAGGATGAAGATGATCTGCAGCAAGAGAGGATTGCCGCTAAAAATACTCTCGAAAGTTACGCTTTCCAGATGAAAGCCAGTCTGGAAGATGAGAGGGTGAGTAATAAGTTGTCCGATTCTGATAAAAAGAAGATTGACCGGAAGTGCTCTGAAGTGCTGAGGTGGCTCGAATCCAATCAGGTAGATCTTGTTTAGAATTTTAGAATCTAATAAAAAATAGCACTAACAAGGATGTATTGAAAACTATTTTTCGGCGCAATTTTTTATTAAAAAGATTAGCAAGGATACGCTAGAGCTCGATGTAAAACATTTTTATACATTCGAACGAAAACGAGAGAGTTGATTTGTCGTAATGATTAAATAAACCAAAAACAGATTAACACAATGACACACAAATACCGCTTAAAACACACGCACACACACACACACACACACACACTATACGCACAGTCTGCCAAGAAGGAGGAATTCGAGAGCATGCAATCTGAACTTGAGACCATATGCAGACCCATTATGACCAAATTGCACAAGGGAGAAGGCGGTCCGAAAATTGAAGAAGTTGATTGATAGAGAGAAACATATTTCACATTTTAAAAATTTGATTGATAGATATATAGAGATGAAATAGATACACACACACACACACAACACACACACACACACACATATATATATATATATATATATATCATATATATCTAGAGTAGATACATAGATATATTATACAGAGATGCCAGCCTATTATTAACAGATGCACTTTGAAATTCAATGCTAACAATTTTTAAACATTTGAACATCCGAATTACAAATTAATCTGATGCTACGAATGAGATACACAGATATAAATATAAATAAATAAGTATATATATATACATATATATATATATATATAGAAATATCCCAAATTGATATGAACAATATCTTGGTAACATCATATTATCATGATATCATTAAATTACCATGATTGCATCTTGAAAAACAATCCAAAATAGCCAAAACTGGAGTAAATGATTTGCTTTAGATATAAATTAATTCCCAGCTGCAAAACCATGCGTAACACACAATCAACATATGTAACAGGTTTATTTCATTAATTGGAAAAAAAATCGACAGATATAATTATATTATATAATTATTTATATATGCGTGTTTTTGTGTAATTATTACTACTAATTAACAATAATTAACAATAATTAAAAGTAGTTTATAACAATTTATTAAAATTATATGATTCGAACGAAATGTCAGATCAATATATATATATATAATAAATGTCTTATCTAAAGTCTATATGTACATTTGGTATATATATATATATAAACTTATGATTATATATATATATATATGTATATATATATATATATATATATATATATTATATGTATGTGTGTGTATATGAGCGCGAAAATGTTCACATTATATTTGGCATACATACATATATACATAAAAGCCATGTATGATCAGTTACCATCAGCAGCAAATCTTGCTAGATGGAAGGTAGCAGGAGAAGCTAAGTGTAGCTGATGTGGAGAAATGGAAACGGTGGCCCACGTAATGGCTTCTTGCTGGTACGCACTCAGTCATGGACAATGCACGTGGAGGTACAACAAAGTATTGAAAGTAGTGGTGCAACTCATCTCCAATGTTTGTGACGAGGCAAATTCAAGACGACCGTGCAAACTAAGAAAAATCTATTTCCTAAGAGAGGGTGAGTTGGAGCAAACACCGAGAAATGAAGTTCGCAACAGAAAAAGTATTTTTGATAACGGCAGAGATTGGAAGGTCATGGCAGATTTGGAGGGCATGGGGATCTACCTATCGTTCATAAAGGATACAGACACTGTTTATTTTAGTCGAACTGACTGTACCGTATGAGGCTAATATAGCAGCAAGCCACGCTACAAAAACAGCCAAGTATGAAGAGCTTGTTAGTGAGATAGGACAACGTGGGTTGAGGTGCTTGTTGTACGCAGTTGAGGTCGTGCAAGAGGTCTTGCTGGTTAATCAGTGTACAGCTTTTTGAAGGATTTAGGTTTGGCAGGTAGAAGACAATCGAGTTGTTTTTAAAGAACATAGGACATACATCCGAACAAGGACAAGAGCAAAGGCGAACAAGCGTCTTACTGGTTATGTAGAAAGAAAAAAGAATGCGAGTTTAAATAGTTAACAGACAAACTCGTGTGCTCGTAACGTAAAGATTCCAATCACTCAGCACTCCCAGATTCGGCCTAACGTGTTACTTGGCTCGTCGATATAACTTGTGTGAAATTTCTGGCACGCCTGCGTAGCTTCTCAGTATAAAAGAAGGTGATTTCAAAGCGAGGCAAGTTGTTCAGCAAGAGACATCCAACTGATCTCTGGATGTGGCCTTGTTAGTCGAGAGTGTCAGGAAGTTAAAGGGCCGAAACACTCGTCGACGGAAACTTTTCTTCTGAAGACTTTCACTGAACGCTCGTTATGTTCGAGTTTATACATACATACATACATACATACATACATACAAATAAACAAACATGCATACAAACACACGTAGGTACCATGATAATGATCATAAGAATATTAATCACCACGGCGAATACCTAATGATGATGCTAGCTAACAATTATCACTATCGTCATCATTTTCATTCATTCATTCATTCATCGTTATCAAAACTGCAGTAAAAATTATGATAGTTATTTTTTAAACTCAAAACATTTTTTAAACAAAAACAAAAAAAAAAGCCAAAAAATCAATCTTTACAAATAAATATTATTTAAAGATAAATACATACATATATATATATATATATATAACTATATATATAACTATATATATATATATATATATATATATATATATATATATATATATAAAATGTGTGCGTGCGTGCGTGTGTAAAGAGAGAGTGATGGAAGGGAACCAAATTTTGATGATCGAACAGAAATAATAATAATTAATGACAATATTGTTATGAGCACTGGAGTTATATTTGCTTCTACTGCTGCCGCTACTGCTGCTGCTGCTACTACTACTACTACTAATATAGGCGAAAAAATATTGAAAAAGAAAAAAAAATGAGATACAAATTTTGAATCAAGTGAAAACAATAATGCACGTTTTTTTATATGTGGTCATCATCATCATCACCACCATCACTACCATCATCATCATCATCACTACCATCATCATCATCATCACCACTATCAGTATCGTCATCATCATCATCGTAGTTGTCTTTACCGCATCATTACCAACAAGACATTTTTTAGCGAAGAAATGAATGAGTGCATGAATGAGTGAGTGAGTGAATAAAGGAACGAAAGAACAAATGAATGATCGAAAAAATGAACACATGAACGAACGAATGAACGAAAAAATGAACAAACGAACGAACGAACGAACGAATGAACGAAAGTTTAAGGATACAAGATTTTTTACCTCCAATCATTAATTTTAATTATTGCCGGTTATATATTGAACACGTAACCATAAATAATAATAATAATAATAATAATAATAATAATAATAATGATAATAATAATAATAATAATAAAAATAGCAGCAACAATAGAAAACAATTATTGTAATTATTATTATTATAATATTTTAATAACCGATCTCAAAATAAATGAAGAACGAGAAGCAGCAAAAACATAATCAATAACAACAACAACAATAATAAAAATAATAACAATAACAAAAAATAATAACAATATTAGTAATAAATAAGAACACTGGCCAAAACATCACAGAGTGGTAAGAAGGGCTCTAACTATTTTTAGTAACAGCAGCTGTAGTAGCGGCTGTAGTAGCTACAGCAGCGACACCACAGCCACCACTACTACTACTACTGCTATTATTACTAACATTACTAACCCCGCCGGCGCTTACGTCATCATCATCACAACCGACACTCTCTTTCCTTCTGATCCCAAATAATTCCGTAGAATCCTGATCTAGAACAGCTGGTGAAGCTACTGCAGCAGCTGCAACAGCAGCATCATTAGCCGGTGTATCCTTACTTAGGATATTTTTAACTTTGAGGATACCTGCCTGTATCTTACTGAGTATCCGGGATTCCATGTGATATCCGGTTGGGAATGATCTAGTTGGTGAAATTTCAATTATGGTTACTAGACACTTGGAACACACACATACACACACACGCCGGCACACACACACGCAAACATACACAGACACACACGCAAGTAGACAAAGATAGAAGAAATAGAAACATAGAGAGAAAAAGAAAGAAAGAGAAAAAGATATAGAGAAAGAAAGAGAAAGAGAGAGAGAGAGAGAGAGAGAGAGAAAGAAAGAGAGAGAGAGAGTGCGATAAATACACATACATAGACACTAACCTAGCGTCGTCAAAACTTCTCTCAGCTTCTTTAAACTTCATCATCTGCATGAATAACAACCCGCGTTCGTACATGCAGCTGGGAACGAGGTATGTATCACGTTGTACGTTCTTCTTGCTAACATGATTGATTGATTGATTGATTGATTGATTGATTGATTGACTGATTGATTGATTGAGTAATTGGTTGGTTAATTATTTGGCTGTTGGTTAGTTTATTGATTGATTGAATGAATGAATGAATAAATGAATGAATGAGTGAATGAATGAATGAATGAATGAATGAATGAATGAATGAATGGTTGATTGATTAATCGATCGATCGATCGATTGATTAATACCACTACCACAACTATTATCATCGCCACCATCATTCCCATCATCATCACCATCATCATCATCACCACCACCATCATCATCATCACCATCATTCCCACCACCATCATTCCCATCATCATCACCGCCACCACCATCACCATCATCATCATGACTACTAACTTATCGATGACAAATGCAAAACACTTTTCGGCGCTGTCAAACTGACCGATCAAACGGAAGCAGACGCCGAGAAGAAGATTCAACAGGCAGGCGTTGTCGAATTTCATAATGTTCGGCGCTACATAAATGAATGAGTGAATGAATGAATGAGTGAATGAAAGAATGAATGAATGAATGAATTAATGAATGAATGAGTGTGTGTGAGTTAATAAATGAATGACTGTGTGAATTATTAATAATAAATGAATGAGTGTGAATTAATAAACGAATGAATGAATGAATTAATTAATTAATGAATAAAGGGGTGCATTAATGAATAAATGAATGAATAAGTTATAGCTATTCGTTGTCACCATCATCATCATCGTCATACATAATATTATCATAATCATCACATCATCATCATCATCATCACATCATCATCATTACCATCATCATCACATCATCACCATCTTCACCATCATCAGAGTCACCACGTCACCACCACCATCACCCTCACCATCGTCCTCTGACGTCATCGTCAAATTTCTGAGAGCCTCCTCAATGACGCTGATGACGCTGACGATCAGCTCCTCCCTCTTGCCCATCACCTCGAAGCCATTCCACACGTACATCACTTCCTGTTTCCGTGGTGGTGGGTGGGTGGTGACGTCATCATGGACGACGACGATGATGATGATGATGGTGATGACGTCCATGATGATGATGACGATGACGTCCATAATGATGATGACGATGACGTCCATGATGATGATGATGATGATGACTATGCTGATAAAGACGTTGATTGTGACTATATTAATTAGTTATTTATCCATCCATCCGTCATTCAATCACTCCTTTATCAATCCATCCATCCATTTATGGGTGAATGGATTTATTCCTCCATTCATTCATTCACTCATTCATTCATTTATTCATTCATTCATTCACTCATTCATTCATCCATTCACCCAACAATTCACCAATTCACTCACGTATGCAGGCAGCATTAGAAATTCAGACTGCTCATAGTACATCTGGACCTTCATGACGGCCCACTTCTCCACTGGTACTGACTTTCCAGCTATCCTCTGCTTCAGACGCGGAACCTCGCTAGATGAATGAATGAATGAGTGAATGAATGAATAAGTGAATGAATGAGTGAATGAATGAATGAATGAATGAGTGAATAAATGAGTGAGTGAATGAATGAATGGATGAATGAATGAATGAGTGAACGAATAAGTGAATGAATAAGTGAATTAGCGAATGAACGATTGTGTAATCTGATGAATTAATCATACAAACAAGCACCAATGAACAAACGAATGAATGAATAAACCAATGAAACACTAAATCAATCAATCAATCAATCAACCAATCAATCAATCAATCAATCAATCAATCAATCAATCAATCAATCAATCAACAACTAACTTAAACATCGTGTTAATATGTTTCCTCATCTTTTCACTTCCCACGTCACCATCATCAGCAGTAGTAGCAGCAGCAGCAGCAGTAGTAGCAGAAGCCCGATCATTATCAGTACTGCCAGCACTCTTTTTCTTCTTCTTCACCATCATCGTCATCATCGTCGTCGTCTTCATCATCATCATCATCATGAAGGTCCCTTTGAGGTAGGCATACATGGATTTGCTCCACTTACTTTCTTCGAATAACTTCTCAGCATACTTCATCGCCAGCAACCAATTTCCAAGATAGCTGTTGGATGGATGAATGAATGAATGAATGATTGGATAAATAAATGAATGAATGAATGAATGATTGAATGAATTAATTAATGAATGAATAGATGGATGAATGAAAGATTGGATGGATGAATGGATAGATGGATTGATTGGCAAATCGATAGACTATTACAACAACAACAACACACGTTTAGACGACATTTTCCCCGAGATCGGGGGTTGCCGTTTGGCTACCTATGATGAAACCGAAATACCCCTCGACGCCATCCACATCTGTCACTAACCCTAACGCAACCCCGCTTTCACCCTGTCCTTCTCCACCTGCTCTCTCCATCCCAATCGCGGACGACCCCTTCCTACCACTCCTTCAACCTCGAACTCCAACGCTCGCCTAATCCCGACCCTTTCATCCCTTCTCAACACATGTCCATACCATCGCAATCTCGATCTCCTTATCAATGTCACAATGTCCTCATTCAGTCCCATCATCGACATCAGCTCTGTACTACTCCTCATATCCTTCACTTTAACCCCACACATCATCCTCACCATAACTCTTTCAGCCCTCTGCAGTACACTTTCCTCCTCTCTCTTCAACACCCAAGTTTCACCACCATATACCATCGCTGCTCTCACACATGCTTTATATACCCTCCCTTTCATCTTCACTGACGATTTCTTTCCACACAATACCCCACCCAGTTCCCTAAATTTCATCCATCCTACACGAACTCTAGCCGTAACTGCGCTCAAACATCCTCCATCCGCGTTCAGCTTATCCCCTAAGTAAACAAAGCTTTCCACTCTTTCAATACCACCACTCAACCCCGTCCTTGCGTCCGTCCTATTAATCACACCATGAACACATTTCTTACATTTGAACGTTCCTTCCACCTTTTTCAGTGCCCCCCTCACACCACTACATCTCTATAGATATAATCTATAGAGATGTAGTGATCTATAGATTTATTAATAGTCTATAATCGATAGACTATTAATAAACGAATAAACGATGCACTATTTCTTGATATGTTTTTTTTAAACAATTCATTTATTCATTAATTAATTTATTTATTCACTCATTCATGCAACATATAAGTATACAACAACAACAACAACACACGTTTAGACGACATTTTCCCCGAGATCGGGGGTTGCCGTTTGGCTACCTATTATGAAACCGAAATACCCCTCGACGCCATTCACATCTGTCACTCGCACTGAGGGCCATTGTCATTTCTGTCATCATAAGTAATTTATTTGGCTAATTTTTACGCAGGACGCCCTTCCTTACGCAACCACAGTTATAAGCGGTGGGCCTAGCCTTTGATGATCCAACATCACTCACAAGGCAGTGAGGGTCAGTTTAATGTCATAACCAGGACTATGTCATAACCAGGACATATAAGTATAATGTATATAAATGCAAGACACAGACAGATACAGACAGACAGACAAACAGACAGACAGACAAACAGACAGAAACTAACGAATGACACCACATGAGCTCCCAGCAGCAAAAATGATGGAGTTGCTTCCATTGGTCCTGCGAATCTATGCTCTCCTCAAACGTCATAATGGCCTGGATTATAATTAATTGGATCAGTTAATTGGGTCAGTTTAATTGGGTCAATCTAATTTGATCAGTTTAATTAAGGTCAGCACAGTTTCATTAATTGATCAGTTCAGCTTTATTGGGTCAAGGTAACACGATTAGTCTCATTCGATCAGTTTAAAGGTTTTATTTTTCACTTTTTTAGCAGTCCTACTTTCACTCACTCTATCAATATCGCCGGAAACCTCATAGATCCTGCCCCTAAGAAAATGGAAGATGGCGCTGTTGGGGCATTTGGCCTGCATGGTGTCCAATAGGCGTGAAGATAATTCCGTGTCCCCGTCTCCGAGGCCTGTGATTGGTCGGTTGTTTTCGGGCGATTGACTGTGATTGGCCGGGTGTTTGATTGTATGTAACTGGTTGATTAATTTTCAAGTGATTGTGTTTGGTCGGTTCTGACTAGAATATATGAATTTATTGATCAATAGTAGACAATTATGATTCAAACAAACAGACGAACAAACAAACGAACGAACGAACAAGCAAACAGAAACAAATGGATACGAACCAAATATGTAAGAGATAATAATATGATACTGTATCAAGAGAACTGAACAGATGGGGCTCCTCAACGTATCTGACAGCATCGCTCCGGTTTCTAATTCTCTTAAGCCCTTTTCCTAATAAATAAAAATAATGTAAATTTCATCTCTTTCGATGTAATACCAATGCGATATAAATGTCATCCATCTATCAATCATTTCATTCATTTATTCATTAGCTGGTTTACTCATTCGTTCATTCATTCATTCACTCATTCATTCCTTCATTCATTCATTCATTCGTTCACCTTGCTCCCTCTATAGCCAACGAACTCTAGAACTTTCAGAATGCGGGGAGGAAGAAGTGAGATCATCTAAAAAAGAATAACAATAATAAAAGTAATCATAATCATAATAATAATAATAATAATCATAATAACAATAATAATAATAATCATAACCAATGGGAAGAGATCACACCACAAATCATAACCGAAAACGAAAAAAGCTGTATGAAGCATGCGTGGGTTAACATTCAAACGCTTTCTCACACACAAATACAGACACACACACAGACAATCACAGACACTCACAATCATAGACACACACACACATACATACACAGACGTATACACACACACACACCAGATTAAAAGCACCGACTCCCATACATATTCCAGTCTTGAAGTCTTCCAATCCTTCATTTTCTTTCCACGACCTCTTCTTCATTATCTCTACTGATTCCCTGATGATGATGACGGTTTTGATGATGATGACGGTTTTGATGATGATGACGGATTTGATGATGATGACAGTTTTGATGATGATGGCGGTTTTGATGATGATGGCGATGACGATGATGAATCGAGGCATGTTTTAACTCTGAAAGCGCCCTATACAAGAATGACTAGACTCTCATCATCATCATCATCATCACCATCTTCATCATCATCATCACCACCATCATCATCATCACAACCGCCATCACCATGAGGACCGACTTGTAAGAATTTTTAACTTTTATGGTCTATACAAAAAATACAAAAGACTCCCATCATCATCATCGGCATCACAACCACCATCATCACCATCACAATCATCATCATCACCATCACAATCATCATCATCACCATCACAATCATCATCATCAGGACTAACTTGTAAGAATTTAGGCAGGTTTTAACTTTGAAAGCGCCTTTAATGAAACTTACAAAATTCTCATCCTGGATGAAAGTAAGAAAGGCCTGCTGAAGTAGCAGCTCAGCGTAGCATAGTTCTGCGTGTGCCTCTTCTGTTGTTTAAGATTTATTCATTCGTTCATTCATTCATTCACTCATTTATTCATTCATCTATTCATTCCTTCGTTCATTCATCTATTCATTCCTTCATTTATTCATTCATTCAGCTGTTGTAGCATTTCTGCATGGACCGCCTCTTATGTTTTGAGGTTTACGATCATTTATTCCTTCATTCATTCATTCATTCCTTCACTAATTAGTGCCTGCCATTCATTCACTAATTCAATGACCCCCTTCAATCATTTAACCAACCAGCCAGCCAACCAACCGACCGGGAGACATAGCATCGTAAACATGTCTAGACTTATGAATGCTATCGAGGAAACTTCCCTTGCGTCTGCTGGACTCGCAGACGTGTAAAGTCACTTTTATTGTCTTTAGAGCGTGCTCTATGTCCGCCTAAGTTGATTGATTGGTTGGTTGGTAGTTGTTTGACTGATTGATTGGTGGCTGATTGACTGATTGATTGGGTGGCTGATTGACTAAGTGATTGGTTGGCTGATTGGCTGAGTGATTAGTTGGTTGATTGGTTGGCAGTTTGATTGATTTGTTGGCTGAATAAATTAAGGTTTCATCTCGGTGTAAATCTTTTTCACTGCTATAATAGTTGACTGATTGATTGATTGATTAATTAATTAATGATTGATTGATTAATCGATTGATTGATGGTTGATTGTTTGGATGGTTGATTGATTAAGCAACCAAACGGACCAGCCAACCAACCAATCATCCAACTAGCCAACCAACCAGCCAACCAACCAGCCAACCAACCAGCCAACCAATCAACCAACCAATCAGCCAACCAACCAACCAACCGATTGAAAAGTCATGGCAGCCTGAAAAGTTGTCATAGCAGCTTTGCCCAGAGCATGGTACATACTTTTGTCTGCCCTGGTGGCGATGACGATGGTCATGATGTTGATGATAATGATGGCTGATGATAATAATGATAATGATGACGATATTGATAATGATGATCAACAACAACAACAACAACAACGATGACGAACAATTTTTCAAATAACTCTTGCGCTTCTTCAAACTGGTTATTAAGGAAGAGATGGAAGCCACGCTGAGTGTCTCTCAGATTCATTTCTAGTGGAGTCAATTTCGTCGTCGTCGCTGTTGTTGTTGTGGTGGTTGGAGATGACGTCATTTTTGTCGTCGTTGTTGTTGTTGGTTGTTTTGTCGTTGTTGTTGGTTGTTTTGTTGTTGCTGTTGTTGTCGTTCTAGTCGTCGTCATTTTACTATCATCTGTTTTTGATGTTGTTATCGGTGTTGTTGTTGTTGTTACTGTTGTCGGTGACGTCATTTTCGTTGTTGTGGCGCCGTTGAAAACGTCATCAGTCGCTGCTGCTGTTGTTGTTGCTGTTCCGCCGCTGCTGCTGATAATGATGATGATGAAATAAAATTTTTTCGTAAACTTTATTTGTCTTTACTAGCATCATCGTCGTCGTCACTACAAATACCATCATCACCATCATCATCATCATCACCATCATCATCATCATCACCGTCATCATCATCATCATCGTTATTGTTAATACTATCACTATTATAATTATTATTATTTGAAGCAAGCATACATAAAATAAAAGCTAAAAACAAATGTCTATGCAAGAATGAATGAATGAACGAATGAATGAATGAATGAATGAATGAACGAATGAATGAATAACGATAATAATAATAAACAATAACGATAATAATAATAATAATAAAAATAATAATAATCGGAATAGTACCCCGGATAAATTTGATTGAACTGTACTTTCAAGCATATTTCTAAATGTATTAAAACAGTCATTGGAGATGTTCTTTCATTGTAAGCGTGCGTGCGTGCGTGGGTGTGAGAGAGAGAGAGAGAGAGAGAGAAAGTGAGAGAGAGAGAAAGAGAGAGAGAGAGAAAAAGAGAGAGAAATTGTGTTCAAAATTTTGTCACTTCACTAAAACTTTATTTTAAAATTAGGATGCCAAAACTAAGAGTCAACAAATTTTGCACATTCTAAAGAGGAGTCTAGACATTTTCATTGAATTTTTAAAAATCTAATTTTGTCTTAATGAGAATCTTTGTTTTACAGATTCTCATAATGTTTTCTAAGATTGCGATAATGATCTCTGAGATGATGATAATGATCTCTGAGATGATGATAACGATCTTTGAGATGATGTGGTAATGATAGTGATCTCTATGAGATGATGATAACGATGTTAAAGATGATAATAATGATCCGAAATAAGGATGTGATGATAACAATCTTATTGGTTAAGTTAATAAATCAGGATAGAAAAAATATTTTTTACCCCATGTTTTATTCACATAGAATCACAAAAAAAAACATCAACAACAACATCCACATCAACAACAACAATATCAACAACAACAAAACGTCAACTAACTACAACAAAAACGTCATCAAGAACATCAACAACAACAGCATCAATAACAACAACAACATCAACATACTCAGATAATTCCTCCACCGCATCTGAAAAATCCTAAAGAAAAATTAAAAAAAAAACTAACTATCACCATTGTCGTCATCATCATCTTCATCGTCATCATCATCATCTTCATCGTCATCATCATCATCTTCATCGTCATCATCATCATCTTCATCGTCATCATCAGCTACAACAACATCTGCATAGTAACCAAATATCCCAAAAGCAAAACCCAAAGCATATTGACAATAACAATAATAATAACAATAATAAAAATACTACTACTATTACTACTGATGATGCTACTATTACTACTACCACAGCTGCTATTATAATTTATCACTACTATTACTACTAACCACTACCACTACTACCTCTACTATTACAATTAATACGACTGCTGCTGCTACTACTACTACTACTACTACTACTACTACTACTACTACTACTACTACTACTACTACTACTACTACTACTACTATTACTACTACTCAAGTAACATTACCTACTTGAAATTAAATATTGACTGAATTGAAGTTGAATAAAATAGTATTGATTAAAGTAAAAACATTTATTTTAAATTGTAGTCACACACACACACATATACACGCACACATACATACAAATATACAAAAACATACACACACACAGACAGAGACACACACACACACACACACACACACACACACACACACACACACACACACACACACATACTTACGCAAACCCACAAATACATGCCCAGCCAAAGCCAAACATACATATATATATATATATATATATATATATATATATACACACACACATACATACACGCACACACACATACACATACTTACACAAACCCACAAATACATGCCCAGCCAAGGCCAAACATACATAGACATCTTCCAGTTAACCATCGAGGTTATGGTTAGAGTTAGGACGCACATACATACACAGACACACACACAGACAAGCAGACATACTGACACATATTCACACATAAACACAATACTTAACTTATTTCAACTTAAGCTCAATTAATTGCTTATCAAATAAAAAAGTTTAATTTAAATCAATCTAACAATCAATCAGTCAACCAACATAAAAATAATTCAAATATAGTTCAACAAATCATTTTGTATACAGAAAATTGTAACATTTACTTTTAATTAAATTAAAAAATAATCAAATAGAAAACAATAAAATAATATTTATAAAATAACATTTATAACATAATATTTATAATTATAATCCAATGAAAAAATTATTAATTGACAACTGACATCATCTTCATCATCGTTGAGATTTTCATTTGCTGATAAAAATGTGTCATTGCTTGGCTTGAGAAGACCTGCCATATTTTTTTATCTTATAAAATTTCTCCTTTTTTCCAATTTTTTTTTTGAAAATTCACCTGTCAATTTTCATTTAATAACTTTAAAGTTTAATTAAATAGTAAATACATTAATTTTAAATTAATTAGGATTTTAAGTGCTTGATTAATATAATTTAATAATTAATTTAATGTGTATCCATCAATCAATCAAACTACTAATTAATTAAATTTTAATTAATTCTAATGTTAATCTTAATAATTTAATTTTAATATCATCAAATTATATAAGTATAATATTTAAAATATAATATAAAATACTTTTTAATTGCAAATAAATGAAAATTGCAATCAAATTAGTAAAAGTTAAATCCAATTATTTCGAATAAAGATTTAATTTTTTCATTATTCATGAGATGATGACTAAAAAATTTTTGAATCAATCATCTTCGCAATCAAATTTTAAGAATTTCTCGCGAAAAATAAATCAAAAACCGGATCGCCGTACAAATTATTACTTTAGCATCATTAATAAATTAAATATTTGTTGTGAAAATTAAATTTTTAATAAGAATAAGGAGAACTTTGATGAAGAAATGTGACAAAGTGCTTACTCCAAAATAAATGTTTTTTAAAATTACGTCCAAGATTATCAAAGGTAAATCAAGCCAATATTAAACAATTTAAACTTCAAATTTCAAAGTTCTATTAAATAAAAATTAATTTTTTATTATTTAAAATGTATATTTATAAATATAAATAAAAGTTTTTTTGTAAAAATTTAAAAATTTTAGCTACTCTAGCAACAAAAGTTAAGTGCGGCTGTTAGTTTGACCGCGTTTTACTGATTTAACTGTCGTTTTTATCTATCTCCATTTTATTTCGAAATCGGAAAAATCGCCGAAATTGTTCTTAAATGTAAGTATTTCAAGTTTTTTTTAAATTCATTTTGTTAAAAACTTTTCTGTCTACACGATTTTGTTAAATTAAAGAGTTGTTCTATGTTCTGTCTCGATCGATTTGATATCAAACGATCGTTATTTTATTAATCATCATGTTTTTGCCTGATCTTTGTTTTTGGACTTGATCTTCCCCGTTCGACTCCATTCGATTTTAAGCTTTCACTAATCGTGAAATCATTAATTTCACGTCGAATAGTTAATTTTCTACTAATTACAGCAAAAAAATTAAACTTTTTTCTACATTTTTCTTTCTCCCTAGCTGTCCATTAAACAAAATTAGTGTGATTAGGGAATTTTTACGTGATGAGGAGGCATGAACACAAATCGGCCAATGGCTGCTGCATATGTCGGTGTAAATCATCGACATCAAGGTTTGCCAAGAGTGCAGTGTGGGAGAAATACTTTGAGGAATGTTTCCTCTTGAAAGATAACGACAGGAAGGGCGACATATGCAACGCCTGTGTGCTGGTGGTGAAGAGGTTCTGCAAACAGAAGAAAAATAGAGTTTTTGATTACGTTAGGATTTAGTGTTTTTGGGTTTTTCGATTAAATTTTGATTATATTGTGACAAATATATTTAAAATATGATCGGTATATTACTATTTCTGATTGTAAACATTTATTTATTTTATTATATAAACAGTTGAAAAATAATCTTTCCTAAATAATTTTAACACATGGAAATCTAAAATTAGGTCGTAGATAGCAGATGTGGCCCGGGAAGCAAGAGCATGATCAAGATTAAGAAGCAAAGGGCTCTGCAACAACAACAGCAGCAGCAGCTTCTACAGCAACAACAACAACAAATACTCAACAGCAACTTCAGTAATAATACTCAGGACAGTAATGTTGTTATTAAAAATAGTAAAAGTAGTTCGATTAACAACCGCAACAATGCCGTCAACATCAACAGTAATAATACTACAAATATTGGTAGTAGTAGTGGCTATAGTAATGGTTATCTTAGCAATCTTACTAGCAGCAGCAGTAGTACGAGTAGTAGTGGTAGTTGTAGCAGCAGTAATAGCGGCTGTAGTAGTAGAAGTAGCAAAGGTAGTATGGGTTGTAGTAGTCGTTATGATAGAAAGATGAATGAATATTACACTAAAACCTGCAAATTTCCATACAAGCAAATCATTAACCTCAGACTACATGTTCGTATATGTCATATATTTCTGCTGTTGAATATTTCATTTTCAAACATTGTTTCATTTTTGGTTTATTAATTATTCATTTTAATTGCAATCTTATTACTATTTTTTGTATTGTTTTTTTTCTTTCTTGTTGTATTTTTTCAAGAGTTGTGTGTTTTTTTCCAGATCAAGAAGATAATCAGACGCAAGCAATGCAAAAAAAATATAGTCAGGCGAAGTTGTTAGTATCTTTGTTTTGTCAGGGACTCATTCAATTTTCAAGAGGATTTATTAATTTTTTCACATCAAACTTTCAATTTTTTAATGTTTTTCATTTAATTCTTTTTTGACAGATCGTTCATTCCGCGCCAGAATAAATAGCAAGAGCAAAAAAAACCACCGATCGATAAAATTCAACAAAAATTTCAACTACTCACGAGACAGTAAAAACAACCACAGCAGCTGTAGCAGCAGTTGTAGTAGCTGCAGAAAAGACGACCACAGCAGCAGCCAGGATAGCAGCGTGGCTGACGACAGCTGCTGCAACCTCGTGATTACAAATGATGAGGATTTGAATCTGTGGTGGAGATTGATCATGAGAGATGCGATCGTCGTTGCTCGAAACATTAACGACTTCAAAATGTCGGTTCCCCAAATGATTATGACTTTTATTTAAATTATTCTTTATCTCCGTTCTACAATTCTTTTGTTTCATAATTTTATTTGAAAGTGTTATTTTTATCTGTTGTAATTTTTTTTTGCTTAAATTTGTCCTATTGTCATATTTCTCTCTCTCTCTCTCTCTCTCTCTCTCTCTCTCTCTCTCTCTCTCTCTCTCTCTTTCTCTCTATTTTTCAATAACAATGATAATAATAATATTTATAACAATAAATATCCGACAAACCAGGTACAAGGTATGTTGCGGTGCTGTCATGTTCTCAGGTCGCACCGGTGAATTTCTTGTACTCCACGGCCAATACAGGCAGTGTGCTTTCCATCAGAAGTTATTTCGATCAAAATCAGCAGCAGCAGCAGTGGCTTCAACAACAGCAACAGCAGTGGCGACTACCTTGCAGCCATTATTCCGAGAAGTTTCCACATCACTGGCTCTGCTATCGTTATCAGTAGCCCCATCACCTTCACCACATTTATCATCGGCAGTAGCCGCACCTACGTCAAATGATTTTTTGACGCCGTCGTCGTCGTCGTCGTCGCCGTCACACGCCACCACCACCACTAACGATGATGGGGTGGTGGTGAATGAGGAGGATGATGATGAAGGGGAGGGTGATGATAACGAGAATGCATCATCTTGGATGGTCCGTGGTGGTTATCGGGCTTGGGTCAGTGCCCTACTCAAGATGCCTAGACTACCTCTGCCTCAATGTGTCTGAACATCTCGTCTGTCTGTCTGGCTGGCTGGCCATCTCAATATCTCTATATACATATGTCTAAACCAGTTAATTGATGATGATAATTTTTATTTGGTAGACATGATGATGACGATGGTGGTAGTGATGATGATGGTTTTTAAGATGATGTTTAATAATCTTTACCTCTGAAGTGAGTGTGAAGATTTGAAAACTTTGAAAATTAATTAAATTTTTTTTTATATAAATATCAAGATGATGATGACGACGATGATGATAGTAGTATTAGTAGTGATGATGATGTTGATAATAGTAATGATGACGACGATGATGATAGTAGTATTAGTAGTGATGATGATGTTGATAATAGTAATGATGACGACGATGATGATAGTAGTATTAGTAGTGATGATGATGTTGATAATAGTAATGATGGTGATGATGATGATGGGAAATCCCTCCTCCTCTTTGATTTCGTGTTTTTTTTGTACCTAACTTAACTAATAAACAACGGTTGGAGGAAGTTTAGGAAATTTGTGTCATTTTTAAACATTTCAGTTGAATCTCTCTTTAGGAAAATATATTTCAACCATGTACTCATCCACTAGTTCATTCGCTCATTCCTTCGTTTATTCCTTTCCTCGTTCCTTCTCTCAGTCATCCATTCATTCACTCATTCATTTTCAATCATTCATTCACTTATCCAATCCATTTGTTTGTTAACGCATTAATTTGTTTCATTCATTCGTTCGTTCGTTCGATCATTCTTTCCATCATAACTTAAATTGCTTCATTCAGTCGTTCTTATTTATTTATTTCAATTAATTTAAGTTTGTGTAACTTGCTTTATGTATGCAAGCTTGTGCCGTCTTATCTGCTGTTTATTCTTTTATTTAATCATTTCTCACGTTCGTTCATTCGTTTGTTCATTCATTCATTCGTTTCATTCATTCTTTCGTTCGTTCATTCATTCATTCAGGTCTTCATTGATCCATTAATTTTATTCATCCCTACAACTCGTTCATTCGTTAGTTCATCCATCCATTCATTTTATTTCATTTCATTCAGCTTGTTCACATCCATTAATTCATTACTTCATTCATTCATTCATTAATTCATTCCTTCTTTCATTTCGGCAAAATGCTTTTGCGGGTTTTTAATCAAAAAATAACTTTTTAATCTCTTAAAGATAATTAACCTAATTACTTGCACACACACACACACACACACACATATATATATATATATATATATTTCGAAAATACTTTTAAATTATGTTCTAAGCATATTATTATTATTATTATTATTATTAAGAAATGGCAGAGTTATGTATAATTATTGTTAATAACATATACGTTATTACTACTACTACTACTGCCGCTGCTAATACTACTACCGCTGCTACTACTACTACTACTACCGCTGCTACTACCACTACTACTACAATTACTGCTACTGTTACTACTTCCTGTTACTAGTGCTACTAATTTTATTGTTATTTTGGTATATATGGTGTTTTTGGTTCTTGCCATAACATATTACATTACATTACGTTATGTTACTTAGCTTCTTGGTTACTTTTATTGTCGTTATTGCTGTTTTTGTTGTTGTTGTCGTTGTTGTGAGCTTTGTTGTTAGCGAAGTTAATAGCAATAATAATAGTAATAACAATAAATTAGGCGTGATGGTCTAGTGGTTAAGATCGCCTGCTCTTCTTACTTACTGACCTGGTTCGAAAACATTGTGTGTGGATGCGTCGTTTCTTTGCTCGTTGTTAATTAGTCTGAACTCTGCAAGTTTTTGTTAATTGTTAAAAGTTACTGACCTTTAACCTTTTAACCCTTTTTGAATAGTACTGATTAGTAAGATGGATGGTAAGAGATGACCAATCTAACTAGGGTAAATTATAAAAATAATAATAAGATTAATCAACCTTCACTCATTCTATGTTCTGTTTTTCTTTAATTCATTCTTTTTCATTCATTCATTCATTCATTCGTTCATCTGATATATTCAAGTTTATATACGGAAATTATCTCCTTTTATTTTGATTCATTCAGTCTATCATACTAGTGCTATATATATATATATATATATATATATATATATATATATATATATATATATATATGTATATATATATATATATATATAGTATAGTCGTCGCCATTATTGTTGATATTTTCTCCATATTACTACTAGTGTATAAGTGTTTTATTATTATTATTATTTTTATTAGTGTTATTGTTATCGTCATCATCATCATCATCATTATATCTTATTCATCATCACCATCATCATAAACCTCGCTATAATTATCGTGTATATATATATGTATATATATATATATATATATATATATATATATATATATATAGTTGATTTTTAATAGTTCATGTTTTTCTGTATTAACTTTTATTTATTTATTTCAAATTCTATGTCCGATATTTTTCATCCATTGTTATCTCTGTATGTTAATGCACGTACGTATGAATTGGTAGTTTCGTTTCGTTTCGGTACATATAAATTTATGCATGTCTATGTTTCTTTTTTATTCACATGACACGATTATCTGAATTGCTATTGGATGACCCATTTATTAACATGGCTACGCCCTATATTTGCATATACATATATACATGTGTATAAATGTTTTTTGATAAGAACTTCAATAGGGTTTTATCATCATTCTATCAATGTTTCTTTTTCTATTACATCTAGATTTTATGCCAGGTGTTTAGTTTGGATTGTATTGTATGTATGTGTGTGTATGTATGTTTGTATATCTGTATGTTTGTTTGTTTGTTTGTATGTTTGTTTGTATGTATGTATGTTTGTTTTTTCTGCTATATCTATAGGTATACAGGTCTTTGCTTTAGTTAATGTATATGATTGTACTTTGATTAGTCTATATTTATAATTATATATATATATATATATATATATATATATATATATACGATTTGTGTTTTTACTTTATTCTATATAGGAAAAATATTAGTTTTTTTGATAAATTTGTTAACTTAATTTATGACACAACGTATGTAAAACAGACATTCTTGTAAGCATTGCGTCATTCATTCATTCATCCATCCATTCATTCTTTCATCCATTCATTCATAGGTGCATTTATTCATTTATTCTAAGTTTCTCTTTCTTCCTATCATTTTTTTATTTTTTTTTTCTCGGCTTCCTTATGGCCATCTTTCATTCATTCATTCATTCATTCATTCATTCATTCATTCATTCATTCATTCATTCATTCATTCATTCATTCATTCATTTGGTTATTGGGTTTTGCCATTTCTTTCTCTCTATCGGGATTGTTTTTTTCATCCTTTCATACTTTCTGTCGTTTATTTACTATCATTCTTTCATCTAGCATTCATTTATTCCTTCATTCATTCATTCGTTCGTTCGTTCATTCGTTCGTTCGTTCATTCGTTCGTTCATTTATTTATTCATTCGTTCGTTCGTTCGTTCGTTCATTTCATTCACTCCACCTATCGTATGTGTGTTACTTGTATTTACTGTTCTCTAATAATTCTTCGCATTTATTTATTATTATTATTGTTATTAATGTTGTTCTTATTATTATTGTTATTATTTATGTTATTATCATTGTTGTTGTTAGCGAGATTATGATTTGCAATAATACAGGGTCGTTAAGTGTATCTAATATGTCTTAGGTTAATGTAGTAGGTTGGTTGGTTGCATGAGTGTGGCTGGTTGGTTGATTTGTTGGTTGGTTGATTTGTTGGTTAGTCGGTTGTTTGTTTGTTTGTTGGCTGGCTGGCTGGCCGGTTGGTTGGCTGGTTGGTTGGATATTTCCTTCAATTGAATGTCTTAAAATTTGATTGATTCCATTGAATATTTATTAATAAATCGATTGATCAACTTATTATTCTTTTGATTAGTTGATTAATTGATAGACAGATTACCCATTTTTTAATTATTTTTTATTGATTGGTTGATTGATTGATCCATTTTTGATTTTAACCAAAAAAAATTTTATTCGCGTGTTTTAATTTTGATTTACTCTACTGACAATTTTTCGTTCATATCATTTTTAGGCTAATTTAATTGATTGACTGTATGAATGATTGAATAAATGAACGAACGAACGAACGAATGAATGATTGATTGGCTGATTATCTTTTACTTGATTGATGTCTCTTTAAATGTCTTATTATATTTTCTCAATTTTCTTCGTTTTTTTTTCGTTTTCTCAATAAAATTTATTTTCGAAAGTTTTTGTGTTTGTGTGTATATATATATATATATATATATATATATATATATATATATATATACGAACACACACAAATATATATATATATACATATATATATATAATTTATATATATATATATATATATATATATATATATATATAGAGCGAGAGAGAGAGAGAGAGATAATAAGATGTTCTATGCATTGTAAGTAAAGGTGGTTTTTTTTCTTATGGTTATTAAGCTGTCACTGTTGTTATTATTGTTATTGCTATTTTTATTAACTTAGACTGGCTTTGAAATTGCACGTATTTATTTAAATGATGCATATTAATTAGGGAATAATAATAATTGGTTGAAGTACTCAAATGCTTTCATGTAACTGTTTGTTAGGCGCTATTTAATTTTTAAATTTAATTAATTAAAAATTAAATAACATTAAATAACATTTAAATAATGACGACAACAATTAATTATAATTATTCTATGATCATAATTAATGATTTTACTTGATGTCCATCACTGTATTTCTTTCATTCATTCATTCAATCGTTCATTCATTCATTTATTCATCCATTAATGAACTCGTTCGTTCATTCATTCTTGTAATTGTCGAATATTCTTCTGTCCGATCTCTCTTCATTTGTTTCTGCTCTTTCTCATTCATTCATCCATTTGTTCATCACCCATCCATCCACTCATCATTCATACATCCATTCCATGTTTTTCATAAGTGTTGAAAAGATTTAGCTGTTTTGTATATGCTTAAATTATTTAAATATAATTGTTCGTATTATATTTATATTCGGAATTTATATTAATTAACTAACTGACTGATTGATAAAAGTTCGATGATTGATTGATCGATTAAATCTGGTTAATTGATTAGAGTTGGTTGATTGACTGATTGATTGAAGTTGGTTGATTGACTGATTAAAGATTGTTATTAATTGGTTGATTGGGTGTGATTGAATGTGATTAGTTGATTGATTGAGCGATTGAATGTGATTGGTTGATTGATCGATCGATTGAATGTGATTGGCTGATTGACTTCAGTCAATCGGCCAATCACATTCAGCCAATCAGTGATTGGTTGGTTGATTGATTGAAGTTAAATTACGTTACGTTACCTCGTTGGCTTTACATTTATAGAACCAATTACAACTTAAATATATTCTATTTATTTGCTATTATATTTTAAATATCGTTATTATTATTGCTATTATTATTATTATTATGATTATTATATTAATTTTAAAAGCGACCAACTTTTAATAGTGACAAATTCCTCTAAAGGAAGAAACACGAAATTTTTTATCAGTCATTATTGATTTAATTGGAGGAAAAATAACTTTCGCAAGATAATTAAATTTAATTGGAGTAGTAATTAACTGAATGTAGTTGAATTAGATGGAATGTATGGTTAGCATACAGACATACACAGACATGTAGAAACACACACACACACACCACACATACATACACACATACATCGCTACCTTTTACAATACAGAAAAGTAACATAGAAAAAATAAATCATATATATAGGAGCAAATTAATGGAGTTAAAAACTGAAGAATTCAAATATATTTAAACAAAATGCGCGCGCATACAAATATAACATACAAATATGTTAGAATCATAATAAATCATAACAATATAGTGATGCCAGAAAATTTAGAGTTGAAAATGGTTGAAAAAGAACATGAGGTTACCGACAAAATTGTTAGAAAAAAAAAAACACGAAGATTAGTAAGAAAATTGAAGGAAAATTAATTAGCTTTAATTAATTATTTAATTTAATTTAATTAATTTTTCGTAACTTCCTTTGATCTACTTGTTAAAACTTGTTAACAAAATACAAAACTAATGGAAAGCTTGAAGTAAAATTAACAAATTAATCGTTTTTCATGATGTCTTTGGCCTTTAAAATAGACTTTGCGTTGTGATGAGGATTAGTAGAGAAGCCAGACGTCGTCATATTCAAGTCAAATTTGACATGCTTGTTGCCATTATTACCCTGATGAATGAGTAACCTCTTATCATCCTTAACTACGTCAAACAAATCACTGTCTTCGTCATTTTCCTCATCACCATCTTCATCGTTGTTGGTGAGGTTAGTAAGGGAGACGACCTCCTCACCTAGTTTAACACCCACGTACCGGCGACCGTCTAGCCTCGAGATGACTTGCGCGATCTTCGCCATGATTATGAAGAGAATTAGTGAAAATATACTAATTGCCAAGAGCATGTATATCAAATAGATATCATTAACGAGCATGAGGTGGGCCCCAAGAATCGGTAAAACCATCTCCCCAATGGCAGACCCGACGACAAAAATAGAGGCGTACTTTCCGGTTAGCTTGATGTAATTTCCCACCCAGGATACACCGGCCGGAAAAATTGAAGACATCCCTAAACCCAGGCAAGCCGACCCAGCGTATAGTATTTCAGTGGCGTTTTGTAGTAACAAATAGTGAGAAACAGTAAGTAAGACTAACGGTATGAGAGTTAGGATTAGATTCCCGACTATCATAACCGACGGTTTGATGTAATTGGCTATGAATATCGATAGCAATCTTCCTAGTGAGAACGTCGACCAGAATAGGGATGTGACGAGAGCTGCGTTTTGTTGTGAGAATTTGAGAGTTCTTGTTGAGTAGGAGGCTACTAGACCGCCGTACGACACCTCCATCCCTACGTAGCAGAAGAAAAATGTCGACAACATGAAGAGTAATGTCAGTTCGATTTTCATCGAGACAGGTTTGTAGACGGTTGCATCATCTTCTGCGTGGTGGGTACTTTGTAAGGATTGTGATTTCGATGAAATGTATGGATATAAATAGAGGGAGAAAATGAATATGCCAACCAGAGTAAGATAAAATGATATTGTCCAATATGGGCATTTAATTGAGCACCAGCATGCAAATTCTTCAAATTTCGAAAATAATATTTTATTGTTGTTGTGAGTTGAGATGTTTAAATCTGGCGGGGATTTTTTAAGCATTGATATTGATGGTGATAGTGTAGATGTTGATGATAATAAAGATGGAGATGTCAATGATGATAATGATGAATTAGTGGAGGTTGTAGCAGATGATAGGAATGGTTTTGCTATCAGGGGGGCTATGAAGGCCCCGAAACCGAATGTGAAATGGATAGACTGTATGGCACTTGCACTTTTTGTACCCCAGACATTTATGCATACAACATTGCCACCTGCGGAAACAAAGATAATTTATTATAAATAGAAGACAGTGATAATTCGATAATGATAAACAAACACAAATTGGGTAAATTACTGAATCACTCATTCAAATGATCACAGGAAAATTAAGAATAACAAACAGAACAATGTATCAACATTCTGCTATGTTTTTAACCTGCATCCAGAAATCCCATTGAGACTCCCTGAAGGGAGATGAGGAAGGCAAGAGGAGCAAGATGTGTGCAACTGGGAATCAGGAATGAAGGAATGGCAGAGCAGAACATGGATAGAGCTAACAAGAGTAACTGATTGAAACAGTCAAAAAGAACTCCTCCAATTATTGACCCCACAATGTAGCCAAATGATCGACCTGTGAAAATTAATGTCGTCTTTGAGAGGGTCCCATTGATGTTGTCCGTTAAAACTTTTAGTGTTGGACCTGGTATTGATATGCAAGCCCCCTAATACAATACATTTTTAATATGTAATTAAATTTAAAAAAATTCTGTTTGAATTTCATGATCATAGATACATTATAATATTATAATTATAAAATTATAATTTGAAATAAGATATTATACTGACAACTGATTTAAAAAATCAACAAGGAACCAATCCACTAACCAATCCAAGAAAGCCTAAGCATAGGCCAACAGTGATTAAGATTTTTCGGCAGGTGTTGACTGGTGATCTTTCAATAATTATGCTGTCATCATTATTCACCTCAACCATCATTTATTTATTTGTAATTAGCAATTATTCAATTATAATATATATATATATATACACCAGAATTAAAATTGAAAATAGAATAATGTAGCAATGAAATATCTATTTAATAATAAAAAATTAAGATAAATTAACAAAAGCTAAGAACATATTGGGGATTCCCCACAATTCGTCACACGTGAGTTTTTACTTAGGATCAGCAATTTTAATAAATGGCTAAATGGCTTTTTAAGCACATTAAAAGAGTCGATAAGATAGAATCTGAGTGATTAAACTTTGATTTTTTGTTAATTTAAACTTTAATACGTTTGTATAAAACTAAAAAAATTTAGAATAGTTATGCTAAAAATGTGCAAAACTAATTGAAAGTACGTGGGAAAAAAATATTAAATGAAAAGTAAAAATATGCGTATTTAAATATTTTTTTGTAAAAAGTTCACTTTTAAATTTTCTGTCAATTTTAATTTAAAATCGCCCTCACTAACGTTCAAATCATTTTAAATTTTCGTGTCAAAAGTTTAAACCGGATTAATTTTTTTAGATAAAAAATTATGATTTGACATTTTTTTAGTCTGAAATTGTTTGCCATCAAATTTGCTTTTTTATGTTGATTGCTTTTCGTCGGCCGTTTTTAACAAAGTTATAAACTTTTTTTATAAAGAATTTAATTTTAATTTTTTCTTTTCTAATTTAAAGTTTATATATTAAAAGCATTATTTTAGTATGTATATTAATTATATATATAATATAATAAAAAATAAATAAGTAAAATAGTATTTGTTCATCTTTTGTATTTTTGTCACTTTTTCTCTTCTGTTAGTCTTCCTTGTTACTTTTTAAAAACTTATTTGCAAATTATTTTTTAAAATAATAAGTTAGTTGGTTAAAATTTATAATAATTATATATTTATTAATATTGGCTTAATTTATATTATACTAATAATTAACAGGCTAATTGTTTAATTTTTATCATAAATAAAGAAATGTTAAGATAAAATAATAATACATTTCATTTTTTAAACAAACTTTTATTTATTAAATTATTATTAAAAAATTTGGGAATTTTTAACCTTTACCGATTTCTCAGTGACCATGGAAAAACCCAATTTTAAGATCCTCAAATCCCCAACCCTTAAAAGAAAGCAGAAGATTGTTCCTCTTACCGAAAGGGTTTGCCAAGTTCACTTTTAAAATTTTTGAAAAAAAGTTATTTCAATTATTATTATCATAAAATAATTATTTTAATTATGGTTGTTATTCCTCTTTTTCTATTTTTTATTTAAAAGGCTAAAATGATACCAAAAATCATCATCCTAACTACCACCATATGTGCTATATCAACATTATCATTTTTGGATCATCACTATCATCTTTTTTATCATCATCATCTTTTTTTATCATCATCTTCTTCTTCATCATCGTCATTATTCTTCCTAATTAAAACACTTGGTTACTGCTCAAATTTCACTGTTTTAGCCTGTTTTACATTTTCATCATCATCATCATCACTTTCATCATCATCACTTTCATCATCGTCATCATCATCATCATCATCATCATCATATTCACTATTGTTATTATCATCATCATTATCATACCATTCTGGCCTTCTTCAACATTAACCATCATCAAATCTATCACCATATTACCTCCAGTGTAATCATCAGTTATTCAGTTTCATAGAAGAGTCTCTTTGTTATCCCATCACACTCACACACACACACTCACACACACGCACGCACGCACACACACACTTTTATGGTCACCTATTGACATTTATATATGTGCTATCTAGATACATGACAATGATGATGATGTGGTATAATATGGTGATGTATGTTTATTTATGAGTTTATTTTGTCACTTTATGGCTTGTTCCTCTTTCAAGTTTATTCTCTCAATGTTTATTTGTGTGTGTATGTATGTTTGTGTGTTTGTTTGTTTGTATGTGTGTGTGTGTTTGTGTGTGTGTGTTGTTTTGCTGAGTTTTGTTTGATTTAGTTGCTTTTAATTGAATGATACCATGGTTCTTGTTTTCATTTGGACACCACATTTAGGTAATAACATTTTATGCTCTGTGAAACCATTCTTTCATTCATTTGTTTCATTCATACGTTCATTCATTCAT
>NW_008704829.1:1079967-1081927 GCF_000326865.2 Helobdella robusta
AATTTTGATTTATGATCATGCTTTTGTTAGCCAGAGCTAATTTGCAGTTTTAAATGATTCTAATTAGACTGACATGGTCTGTCGGTCTGTCTGCGTATGTGTGGAAAAATCAAGTTGACGGTATAGGTGGATGGATGAATGAATGAATGAATGAACGAACGAATGAATGAGTCATTGAATGGATTATTATTGAATGGATTATTATTGAATTGTAAACCTGATAAAATTAAGCGTATGATCTGAATATTTAAAAATGAGTTACTAAATATTAAATGAATGACTTGATGGTATGAATGAGTGAATGAATGTATGAATGAATGAATGAACGAACGAATGGATAGATTTGTGGTTGAATGCATGAATGAATGAATGGATGGATGAGTAAAAATTTTGTTGAATGAATAATAGGCAATAATTTTCCCAATTACCTCAATTATAAATATAATGCTTAGAATGCATGGACTTTCTCTCTCTCTCTCTCTCTCTCTCTCTCTCTCTCTCTCTCTCTCTCTCTCTTTCTTTCTCTCTATCTATCTCGCTCTCTCTATCTCTTTATTGGTTGATTGGTTGATTGATTGATTGATTGATTGGTTGGTTGCTGTTTGTTTTATTTGAATAGCTGAAAGTTTCAAGGATGAATGAACGAATGACGGTTTGATTGATTGATCGAAGAATGTGTGAGTGAATAAATGAGTGAATGAATGAATGATTGATTGATGGATGGATGAGTTTTTTTGTATGAATGAATGAAAAAAGAAAAACAAACGTGTGGATGAATGAAGGAATGAATAAAAAGTTACGACTCCATCAAACAAATAAAAGAATGACTGAATGAACGAATGATTGAATGAATGCATGCATACATGAATGAAGGAACGAACGAACGAACAACCTATATAAAATCCGAAATAAAGAAATAAACGTCTATTTATGAATTTGGCTTAAGCCATTCAAAAAGGACAATTGAACGGCTGAATAAACAGCGAAGAATGAAGAAATAAAACTAAAAATACTATCTATCTATTCATCTAGTATAAAGGTATTACGGTACAGTTTTATCGCTAATACGTGAACCCACACACACACACCACACACACGCACGCACAACAAACAAACAAACAAACAAAATATACAATACATTGGGTATATTTTAGATATAAATGCTTTTGAAATGTACCTACATATCTCTTCTCTGTATTGTTATTTGTACACGTATGTCATGTCTGTTTGTATTAGATGGGTATGACCTTTTTGAAAGATAGAAAGAGAGAGAGAATAATAGAAAAAAGGAGGAATAAAAAGACGAGCGAGAGAGAGAGAGAGAGAGAGAGAGAGAGTAAAACATTTTTTCAATTAGAAGTTCTCCAGTAGTTTTGTAGTTTACTCTCTTTAAAGCTGAGCCAAAAAGTAAAAAAGCCGTGTCTCCATCTTCTGTTATCATCATCATCTTCATCATCATTATTATATCTATTATTATTATTACTCTTATCTTTATATTATTATTATTATTATTATTATTATTATTATTATTATTATTATTATTATTATTATTATTATCATCATAGAAGTTTCATTAATTACGTAGTATCGTCATCTTACACAATTTACAGTGATAGGACACGATTTGAACGTAATTTAATGCTGATTCTATTTCTCTTTGTGACCATTTAAAAAATTGTATGGCCAGCATTGAAGAATATCTATAATAATTTACATTATAAATTTTATTACTTTAACTTCACAATTACAATATGTGTTTTAAAATGGGAAAAAATGGATGTTCTCATTACTGTTACACCATGTTTAAATGTCATCTAACAGACAAAAGGCTCGTGTAGCATATAATATGACATCAATCAAACACTGTATATTTTTCTCGTGTCATGATATGTGTGTATGTATGTATGTATGTATGTATGTATGTATGTATGTATGTATGAATGTATGTATGTATGTATGT
>NW_008704829.1:1081977-1089477 GCF_000326865.2 Helobdella robusta
ATGTTGATGATGATGATGATTAAGACGATGATGAAGTTTTGTGCTAGTTTTTTTAATTGCTTTTTTATGAAGATTTTTTTATGTTTCAAATGAAACTGAAAGGAAAATACTTCTCAAGACGTGTATGCGTCGTTGTTATTTGCAACATACAAATGGGTGTTTGTTTGTTTGTACATTTGTTTATATATTTGTACACTTGTTTGTATATTTGTTTGTTCACTTGTTTGTTCACTTGTTTGTTCACTTGTTTGTTTACATGAATGGATAGTTTTTTTTTATGTTTATGTGTTCATATTATTTATTCTTCACATTACGATGCATAAAACACATTCTTACCATCAAAACATACACACAAACAACCAAACAAACATACACACACATAAACACACACACATACATACATACATACATACAGGTCTACTATATATATAGCTGATAAACATTTGTATAAACTTCAGATGGTTCAGAACCAGGCTGCTAGAATGGTATGCCGCAAATTAAAATTTGATCGTGCTTCACTAATTCTAAAGGAGTTGCATTGGCTGCGTGTTAGACAAAGAATCATGTTCAAGTTGGGTGTGATGGTATTTAAAGGTTTGAATGGTCTGGCTCTGAAATATTTAGAAGATAAATGTATTTCATCTATGTCATCACGTGTGTGTTTAAGGTCTGCTGATTCAAACACGCTGTATGTTAGAGATCGAAACCTGAAAACAGCCGATAGAGATTTTGCAGTTGTTTTTGGAACAGCCAGCCTATCGAATTAACGCCTATCTGGTTTATCATTAACTGAGTTTAGGAAACATTTAAAGACATATCTATTTTGTACTCTTAGTGTACTACAAAATTTGATTTTATACATACATACACACACACATACACATACATATATACATATACATACATAAACACACACACACACACACAAACAAACAAACATGCATGCATGCATTTAGTTAAAGTTGGAGAGTGTGCACGGTCTCACGGTGACATCGAACGTTGGCTTGGCCGTCGACAGCAACACTGGCAATGTGGCTTACTACGCCGGGTTAGTTGAGTGAATGAATGAATGAATAAGTGAATGAATGAATCTAGGAATAAATGAATGTATGGATGAATGAATGGATGAATGAATATTGGCCGTCCTTTACAATTCTGGCGATGAAGTTTACTCTTACTAAGCTATGTTGGTTGAATGAATGAATGAATGAATGAATGAATGAATGAATGAATGAATGAATGAACGAACGAACGAATGAATAAAGGGGTGAATGGATATATATTTTATTGAATTAAGGAATAAATATATGAAAAAACGAAGTAATGAATCTTAAAAATAATTCAATCAAGTTTAGTTTTTGTTTCGCAAATTATTTGTTTACCTTCTTTTTATCCACTCTTACATTCATAAAATTAATCCATCTATTTATCCATCCATCCATCCATTCATTCATTCATTCATTCATTCATTCATTCATTCATTCATTCATCCATACCTCCATCCATCCATTAGTTAGTTAGTTTTTATTGAAACCTTGTAATGTTAGCGTTGTTTTATGGCTGTACATCAACTTTGATTGTATAGTTGTTATTATCATCACCATTATTATGAATGTTGTTGTTGTTATTATTATTATTGTTGTTGTTGTTCAATAGCATTCATTATCTCTTTCTTTCTCTTTCTCTCTCTCTCTCTCTCTCTCTCTCTCTCTCTCTCTCTCTTTGTTTCTCTCTCTATCACTCTCTCTTTTTATATTTTTAGTGTATACTCAGTTTTTTGGTTTATCGTCATCTTTATAATTTTCTCAATAATTTTACACTAGAACCATCATCACATCACCGCCATCGTCATCATCGTTTCAATCCAGTGGCGGATGTAGGGGGCCGAAAGGGCGGGCCATGGCCCTCCCCATCGTGAGCATTGTTGCTATTAGAAGTCGGTAAAAATCAGTTCTTAGACGCGAAAAGTACACAAGTATTGGACACAATCATTACGAAATACACACTATAATAATTTTGGGAATGTTGCGCTGATATAGTTAAATAACTTCTGGTAGTTTCTTACTAGATTCACATTGTAACTCAACATCCAGAGCATAAAAATGTATAATTTGCCAATGTGAATCTCGGCGTTTTTGATCTATAGTAAGTATCTTGAATCGACCGGTTTGTTAACATCATGTATTACTGAACACACGCTATAGCGTTTTTTTTGTGAATGTGTTGCTGATATAGATTTAAGAACATTATGAACAGTATTTTCATTTAATAATTAAGAAGAACAGAGTTTATGATGAGAAATCTATCAAAAATTGACGTGATGAACTATTAAGAATGTCACTAGTCTAATTTTAGCCAAACTGGTACAAATTTTGGTTAGTTTCTTGGCCCTCTGTCAAATTTCAAAATTTTTAAATTTTTGGCCCACCCCCCCGTCTACGCTGTTAAGACCCGCTCCTGACTCCAACATCACTACTATCACCAACATCACTATTATCACCACCAACATCATTATTATCACCACCAACATCGCTGTTATCATCACCGCCACCACCACCGTCGTCGTCGTCGCGATTAGTTGTGTGGTTGTGATATACAATCCGAAGAAGAACAAGCAAATACAGCATTTGATAAACGTCTGCAAAAAATCACTAACATGCCTGGCCTACTCCAAAGACGGCAAGTACCTAGTTACTGGAGAGGTGAGCTACGGATTGAAATCGAGATTGTAATGGGGTTGTAACGGGATTGATCGGGATTGTAATGGGATTGATTGGGATTGTAATGATATTGATCGGGATTGTAATGGTATTGATCGGGATTGTAATTGGATTGATCGGGATTGTAATGGGATTGATCGGGATTGTAATGGGATTGATTGGGATTGTAATGGGATTATGGTTATGGTTAGAGTTGCTAAATATCTTTCCCTCCATTCACTCTTTCATCACTTCATCGGCAGAGCGGCCACCAGCCGGCTGTGAGGGTGTGGGACCTGGAAGAAGGGGTGCAGGCAGCCGAGTTTATCGGCCACAAGTTCGGGGTGGGATGTGTGGTTAGTGCTTATCATTATCAGGAAACATCATCATCAATCATCATCATCATCATGGTTGACGTCATCATCGTCGTCGTTGACGTCATCATCGTCGCCATCGTCATCAGAATTTCCGCCTAATTTTCATATCCATAGTTTCAATAGGCTGTTATCACCATTCCATCATCGTCATCATCATTCTGGCCATCATCATCATCACCGAGATCATCATTATCATCGTCATCATCATTCTGGCCATCATCATCATCACCGAGATCATCATTATCATCGTCATCATCATTCTGGCCATCATCATCATCACCGAGATCATCATTATCATCGTCATCATCGTCACCAGGCTTTCTCACCCAACCTGAAGTACGTGGTGTCAGTTGGCTACCACCATGACATGGTGGTGAATGTCTGGAACTGGAGGACCAACATCAAGGTGGCAAGTAACAAAGTCGCCTCTAAGGTTTTTATTATCATTATTATCATTATTATCATTATCATTATTATCATCATTATTATTATCATAACAAGCTATGATTCTAATTAAATATATTTCACCGTTCTGCACTTAACTTCACAATGAGCAAAATGGTCTTAACCTCTAATATTATTTTATACAATTTTTACAAATTTTATCATTGCGCATTGTTTAATTAACATTAACTTATATATATATATATATATTTTTATCATTGTATGTTTTTTATGGTGAAAAATAAAAGATGTTCCCATTATTATTATTATTATTATTATTATTATTATTATTATTATTATTATTATTATTATCATTATTATTATTATTATTATTATTATTATTATTAGTAGTAGTAGTAGTAGTAGTAATAGTAGTAGTATTAGTAGTAGTAGTAGTAGTAGTAGTATTAGTAGTAGCGGCAGCAGCTGTAGTATTTGTAGTTGTGTTAGAAGTAACTGTGGAGATGCTTTTTGATGATGATGTTGGGATTTTTTGTGGCTATGGTTAAATTTACTCAACTAATCACGTGATAATAATAATGATAATATCAATAATATTATTTATAACAATAATAATAAATATTAATAATAATAAATAATAATAAATAATAATAACAACGAATAATTAAAACAAATAATTATAATGGTTGCCAAGGTGACCGACGTGGCATTTTCGGAAGATGGGAGTATGTTTGTTACGGTTGGAAGTAGGCACGTGAAGTTTTGGTACCTGGACGCCAGTAAATCTAAGGTAGATCATGGTGATGATGACGACGACGATGATGATGACTGTGGTGATGATGATGAATGAATGTGGTAATGATTGTAATGATGATGAATGTGGTAATGATTGTGATGATGATGATGATGATGATGATTGTGATGATGATGATGATGATAATGAATATGGTAATGATTGTAATGATGATAATGATGATGATGAATGTGGTAATAATTGTGATGATGATGAATGTAGTAATGATTGTGATGACGATGATGATGAGGATGAATGTGGTAATGATCGTAATGATGATGATGATGTTTATGATGATGATTATTATTCTTATTGTTATTATCATTCTCATCACCATTAGATCAAGACTGAAACCCTACCACTTCTAGGTAGGAACGGAATATTAGGTGAGAATTTCATTCCATTTATAAATAAATACCATAATAACGAAAGCCACAAAATGTACTACTGCTACTACTGCCGCTATTGCTACTAACCATGTGGCTCCCGACGCTACTGACCTTACTGCTGCTACTACTACTGCTACTGCTGATATTGCTGCTACTACTGCGGCTACAACTACTAATTCTGCTGTTGCTACTACTGTTGATGCTGCTTCTACTACTACTATACTACTGCTACTTCTACTGCTGTTGCTGCTACTACTACTGCTGCTGCTGCTACTACTGTTGCCACTACTACTGCTGCTGCTACTACTGCTGCTGCTGCTACTACAGCTGCTGCTGCTACAACAACAACGACAGGCGAGCACCAGAACAATCTATTCTCAGCTGTTTGCTGTGGCGTGGGAGTGCAGTCTGCCAACGTGTACTCCATCACAGATAGCGGAAAACTTTGCGAGTTTAACGATAAGAGGGTCCTTACGAAATGGGTTTCCCTCAGAGTAAGTTATTTAGTATCTTTTTTTGGGTGGTCGATTTTTTAAACTTTACCCCGAATATCACCCGACACTGTTTAGACTGACAAGGCAAACGCCATTTCCTCTGACGAGCGATTCATCTTCATTGGTTGTTCGAACGGCATCATACGCATCTTCAGCGCTACCACACTCAACTACATCGCCACTCTGCCGCTGCCACACCTGCTTGGAGTGGATGTGGCTCTGCATCATGATATCAATGCTGGTGGTGGTGGTGGTAGAGCGCCACTCAGTGGCCATGAGTAAGTTGTTTCGGTTGGGTGTTTTTTTGGTGTGTTTGGCGGGGATTTGTTTAGTCAGATTACTTTGCTCGTTTAACCAATCATTCATTTATCATTCATTCATCCGTCTATCCATTCATTCATTCATTCATTCATTCATTCATTTATATATCCATCCTTTCATCTATTTATCTGTCATCCACTCAACCAACCAGTCGACCAATCAATCAATCATCACTACGAACCAGTCGACCAATCAACCAATCATCACGACGAACCAACCGACCAATCAACCAATCACAGAGAGGGCGATTCAGCCAGGCAACAGCAGCGTCACCCTGATGTCATAGCAGTTCGCTTCGACGACAGCAACAAACGCCTCACCTGCCTCTACAATGACCACAGCTTCTACGTTTGGGATGTCAGTGACCTCAAAAAGGTCGCCAAAATTAGGTCATTTCTCTTTCACAGTGGTCCGGTTTGGGGCCTGGAGGTTAGTTTCGATGATGATGATGATAGTGATGGTGATAATGGTGGCGGAGATTGTGATGATGATGATGTTGATGATGACGATAGTACAAACCAACCAGCTATGTATCCATATAAGATACACTCCTATGTATCCAAACCCGACTTCTGTAGCACAGATCCGCCAGATATCTTTCATAAAACCAGCATAATTAAGTAGATGTTGAAGTTAGAGAATTGTAAAGGATGATGAAGACGATGATGAAGATGATGATGATGAGTTACGAAAAATTCATCCTGGGAAAATTCATCATGGAAAATTCATCGTGAGAAAATTCATCGAGGGGGGAAAATTCATCGAGGGGGGAAAATTTATCGAGGGGGGAAAATTCATAGTGGATAATTCATTGCGGTATTGTTATAAGGTATTGAAGTTCGGAGCGGAAATATTTGCGAGGCCGTTCAATTAATTAATTGATAATCGAACCCGAATTCGTTTACTTAGATTATCGTTGGTGGTTGTGGGTGGCCAGCTACGGTAGGTTCAATTCCTATCGTGCAATATGATACTAATTGCTAGCTATCGTTTAATCGTTGAGATGCCGAAATCTATTCACCATTCGGTCTAATTCGTCAATTAATTGCCGAAATTGATTCATTATTCGGATTAATTAATTAATTAATTTATCGATTAATTGGTACAGCTGTTGGTGTTAGGTTCGATTCCTGACCTTCGTCAATACTGCCTTTCAGTCAACAGTCTATTAATGAACTTTCGAAAATAATTCACATTTCGACTCGTTTCAATTAATTTCGACAAATTTCAAAATGAGTCTCAAATGAATTTTACCCCACAATGAATTTTACCCCACGATGAATTTTACCCCATGATGAATTTTACACCACGATGAATTTTACCCCATGATGAATTTTTCGGACACCAATCAGGATGGGTACTGTGTTCGTGTTCATAGCTATTATACGCATTTTTATGGCTATTTACTTTCATTTTGTACACAAAATTGTACACGAATTATACTATTCGTGTTGTATATATATACTTCCAGGTATTTCCGGAAAAAAAAACTCCACATACATCTTCCTCCACGTCGTCCTCATCGGTGACGTCATTATTTCCCTCGTCGCTATTGGCTAACTGCTTCATCACGTGCGGGAATGACGACACGGTCAGATTGTGGACATCTTCGTCGTCATCATCATCTTCGTCATCGTCATCATCATCAGTTCTGGAGGTCACGCCAATGAAGAAGAATGTATACAGCAATGTGCGTAGGTTGATGATGATGATGTTGATGGTGTTAATGATGATGATGGTGTTGATGATGATGGTGTTGATGATGATGATGATGAAGCTGATGATGATGGTGATGATGATGATGGTGTTGATGATGATGATGAAGAAGCTAGTGTGATGCTGATGATGGTTTTATTGCTGGTGCAATCATCATCATCGTCCCAATCGTCATCATCATCGTCGTCGTCATCATCATTATAGGAATTAGTGAAGATACTGTACACTAGCAAAGAGCTGAGCGGTCTGCTGGAGGTAGAATTCAATCCAGGTTCGTCATCGTCGTCGTCATCGTAATCATAACTA
>NW_008704829.1:1093869-1096369 GCF_000326865.2 Helobdella robusta
ATATCTACACGCACATACATATCTACACACACGCACATCTACACATCTACTCACAGACCTACACACACACACACACACACACACACACACACACACACACACACACACACACACATCTACTCACAGACCACACACACACACACACACTTACACACACACGCACATCTACACACACTTACACACACACGCATATCTACACATACACACACACACACACACACACACACACACACACACACACATACACACATCTACTCACAGACCACACACACACATACACACACACACACTCCTTTTTCCAAACTTGACAGGATGGTACGAAAAACATCGGCAGCGCAACTTCATACGGCGACGAAGACGACGAAGACGATGATGAGGACGACGACGATGATGATGGCTTCACAAAATCTTCAACTCCTCTCGCCATCATCCACGAAACAACGACACCAAACGGCGACTTTGACGACGACGACGATAATGACGACGACGACGACGACGATGGTGGTGGTGGTGGTGGTGGTGGCGGTGGTGATGGCGATTATGGTGAAAGGATTTTTGGCGGGAAAGATGCGAGTTTCATCACAACAGACGTCGTTGGCCTAGAGGGTAGTGAGGCGAAGTAGGTTTTGATGATGATGGTGATGATTATGATGGTGATTATGGTGGTGATGGTGATGATTATGATGGTGATTATGGTGGTGATAGTGATGATCAACATGAATATTCATTTAATTTTTTCTTCGCCTCCAAATTTTCTAGTTCCTTCAAGGTTGAAGAATGCGGACTGATCCAATCAGGTCAAGTTGTGATGATGATGGTGACGGTGGTGATAATGATGTTGGTGATGATAATGATTTTGGTGATGATAATGATGATGATACAGATGATGATGATGATGATGATGATTGTGATGACGACGATGATGATGATGATCCGACAGGAGCTGATAATGATACCGTTGATGAGGATTCCGAATTGAAATCCATTCCTTCATCCCCGAGCCCCGCCGACGTGAAAGCAAGTGATGGTGGTGACGGTGGTGATGATGATTCACGTCTTCATTCATTCATTCATTCATTCGCCAACATCACTTAATTATCCGCTAGTTTAACAAATCGGAAATTAACCAATCAACCAATTAACCAACCAACCAATCAATCAACTAATCAACCGTCCAACCAACCATCCAACCAATCAACCATCCAACCAACCAATCAATCAACCATCCAACCATCCAATCAACCAATCAATCAATCAACCAACAAATTAACCAACCAACCAATCAACTAATCAACCAATCAATCAACCATCCGACCAACCTAACGACCAACCTACCGACCAACCAACCGACCAACCAACCAACCAATCAACGAGCAGGACAGCCGTATGGCCGATAGTTTTTTATTCTCCGAAGAATTCTTCACGCACGATACATTTGAGATGACGTTAGCGAAGATGGAACAGGAACTGATGAGAAAAAATGGCGCCAATGATCTGTCGTCCAATGGGGGCGGCAGTCCCTGTGGGAGGTCCAACGTGGAGAGCCCGTCTGCCCCTTCCAAGTGTATGGTTGATGGCGGTAGTCATTTGTTCGGCGGTCGCTGCAGTATATCTGCTAAACATTTTAATTCAACGTAGGTCTTGCTTTTTTTCATTCATTCATTCACTAATTCGTTCTTCAATCATTCGTTCGTTTATAGATTGATTGATTGAATGATTGATTGATTGATTGATTGATTCATTCATTCATTCATTCATTCATTTGTTCTTCAATCATTATTCGTTCGTTTATAGATTGATTGATTGAATGATTGATGGATTGATTGATTGATTGATTCATTCATTCATTCACTAATTCGTTCTTCAATCATTCGTTCGTTTATAGATTGATTGATTGAATGATTGATTGATTGATTGATTCATTCATTCATTCATACATTCATTCATTCATTCATTCATTTGTTCTTCAATCATTATTCGTTCGTTTATAGATTGATTGATTAAATGGTTGATGGATTGATTGATTCATTGATTCATTCATTCATTCACTAATTTGTTCTTCAATCATTCGTTCGTTTATAGATTGATTGATTGAATGATTGATTGATTGAATGATTGATTGATTGATTGATTGATTGATTGATTGATTGATTGATTCATTCATTCATTCATTCATTCATTCATTCATTCATTCATTCATTCATTTGTTCTTCAATCATTATTCGTTTGTTTATAGATTGATTGATTGAATGATTGATGGATTGATTGATTGATTGATTCATTCATTCATTCATTCATTCATTCGTTCGTTCGTTCTTCAATCATTCGTTCGTTTATAGATTGATTGATTGAATGATTGATTGATTGATTGATTGATTGATTGATTGATTCATTCATTCATTCATTCATTCATTCATTCATTCATTCATTCATTCATTTGTCTATTATTGTCGAACAAAGAGAATTTTAGAACATTAGTTGAATGATTGATTGATTGATT
>NW_008704829.1:1101369-1133869 GCF_000326865.2 Helobdella robusta
ATCGTTATCACAACAGCTTCGACGGTACCGCTACACCAGCAGCAGCTGCTGCAGCAGCAGCAAAGCAAGCTTCGCAAGATGTCGGCCATCTCTATGAGCTCTCTGTCGCTGAAATCCGACCAACAACAGCCACAAGCGCGAAAGCAAGTAGCTAGGGTACATTCATACAGGCAAGCTACAGAAAGCTCTCAAGCTAAATTCATCACCACTACTACCACTACTACAATCGCCAACAATGTTTCATCATTATCAGTATCATCGTTGACCCCGTTGGCGACATCAACCTCATCTTTGAACACGTCAGGTTCAGCTAGGCGTCTGCTACCTCAGACTTGTAGCAATGCTAACATTAATACTAGCGTTAATAGTAGCAGCAATAGCGCCGTGACAGCAAACCAGAACATCAACAACGTCGTCAACATCAAGAACATCAACAACAACAACATCAGCAGCAGCAGTGGTGGTAGCTGCATCAGCAGCAACAACAAACATTTTCAGTCGACTCCGAATCTCTTGAAAGATGAGATGGACGACGAGGATGCCAACAGTTTGAAGAGTGAAGCGGTTTATAACTATAAAACTAGTGAGGCTTTCATACTTTGTCGGTGTTGTTGTCTGTGTTGTTGTTGATGTTTTTGATGTCGTCGTCTTTAGTTGTAGGTAGTTTGTTGTTGTTGTTGGTGGTTACTTGTAACGTACGTTTTCGTCATCTCCTTTGTCGTAAACATCTCCTTCATGTTCATCATCGTCGTCGTCATCACCTTCGTCATCGTCGTCTTCATCATCATCATCATCACCGTCACGCAGACAGTCTATCGAAGACCGCCGTGAAGAAGGGCAGACAGTCCATACCCACGAGTACCGCCACCGGCAGTGACGTCATCAAACAGCGGCAACAAATTGTTGAAACCGATGGCCAGCCAATGAGGAGGGATTTAATTGGGTCAAATTCCAGCGTGAATAAATTGGGTGACCTGGATTTTAAAAATAGCCAATCGCTGTTGGATAGCGCTCGGAGGATTTCTCTACCGGGTCATCTAATTGGTCAGAAAGATTCGGCCAAGCAGCCAATCAGGAACGAGGTAGCAAGCAACAGCAATAACTTAATCAACAACACAAAGGCAGGTCCGTCCATCAAAAACAACAACGTCAGCGATGACATCAACAACATCAACAAAAACATCGACAAGCTAAACAACAATTTGAAAAAGAATCTGAGTGATCTGTTCAATGTGACGAAACCACATGAAACGCCCACTGCTACTGCTGAAATCGCAGCGGAACTTCCTGAGAGGGACACCAATCAAAACGCTCTCAACCAATCAGCTTTTAGCATTTCAAAAAGCCACGTCCACCTACAAATGCAGCGTCCTCATTCGTCCATGTCCCTCCAATCAAGATACCAACAACAGCAGCAGCAGCAGAGACGTCTGCTGCCGTCTGAACCAATCACAGGCAAACAACGTTCTGACGTCACCAACAACAACGATATAATCAACATGAATAAATCCATGACTGCTTTTGATGATCAGACTTTTAAAGCGAACAACAACGTCAACAACTCTCTAAGCATCAACACCAATCAGAGACGGGGTGGTGACGTCACCGATGACCTCACGCCTCTCTCCTCACATCTCACCAATCACAAGAGCGATGTGTTGTCGTCGAAACTGAAGCCCACATCAACAACGGCAACAACACCTCTAGTCGTCGGAGCAACGCCAGTAACCACAACAGCAAATCTTCCGAAGTGGTCCCTGAAATCTCCAGGGTGCACCTCGGCGATCGGCACCAACTTGACCTACCCCCGACCTCCATCTAGAACTTTTCTAGCCAAGTCGCCTGATCCCCTACACAACTGGGTGAAGAGGGCAGAGAACATCCAGCAGCAGTGGGAACTCCGCAACAACGTCTTCAACAGCAGCAACACCACCACTACCACCAGCAACAACAACAACAGCAACAACATTTCAAATAACGTCGTTGACATCAACGTCACTAACAACAAAAACAACAACTCAACAGATTTGAATAATACAAATACTGTCAATACTATCAACAGTAAAGCGGAAATCCCGTCTAAAAATAACTCCGGATTTCCCTGCCAGTCTAAAATTAGCAGCACGGAATTCCAGACGGAGAAGCACCAGGAGTTTGCCACTTTCAAAGGCGATATTGACGAACTAATTAAGCCGGATTTTTTGACGAAGCTGCAAGCCAGGAAGTTAGAAATTCTAAAAAACGCCAACATACCTCATAATGTTGACCGCAAGGACGGTGAGGATGATGATTATGATCATGATGGTGGTGGTGATGGTGATGGTGGTAATGATGAGGAAGATGAGTTACTCAGGCAGAACCTGAAACTAAGCAAGAAGAAGACGTCATCATTATCATCAATGCCATCATCGGTTCCACGATCATCATCGCCATTCCAGCCTAAAAATAGCCTCTCGGAATTCCCTGATCGGATATTAATGGGATCTCCAGTGGCCAATCGCAGCTTCTCTTCAATATCCATCCAATCAGATGAGTCAAGGGTTAAAGCGCAACAGCCGATCAAAACGTCCTCTGTAACCTCCGGCCAATCAGATTTCAACATTCCAAAAGAGGGCGAACCAATGAAAAGAGAGGCAGGAATTGGGGATTATAAAAGGAAAGAGGGATCAAGGTTGGTTGTGGGCATAGTTTGGCGGTATGTTAGGTAAAATTTTGTGATATTTTGGGTAAAATTTTGCGGTCTTTTATGGTGAAGTCATCAATTATTAATACCTTCATCTTAAATCATTATTGCTATAATCGTTAACTGTCATTATCTCATAATCCATCATCACAATCATCATCATTACAATTATCGTCATCATCACTATCACCACCATCATTGCCATCACTACTATCACCACAATCATCATCATTATCAGACATAGGGTAGCATTTTCCCCCGTGATCTCCATGCTAACTGACGACCAATCAACTGATTGCTGTAAGTCGCGTGGTTGATTGAATGAGTGAATGAATTAATGAATGAATCAATATATTAATTGATTAATTATTTAATTAATTAATTTGAATGTGTGAAATAGTTAAATGGGTGTATGAAGCGTTTAATCATTTGGTCGAAAATTAATTAACCAGCCAGCCAACCATTCATTTATTTAATCAATCAATCAATCAACTGATCAATCAATCACTCATTCATTCATTTATTCAATCAACCGATCAATCAATCATTCATTCATTTAATTAATCAATCAATCAACTATTCAGTTGTGGAAGACTCGAGCTGCCAGACAGTCTGCAAAGAATTCGAAATGTCCATAGAGAAGATAATAAAATTATACAGCAAGGTCTTAGTCTTCCATATATTTCTCTTTGATTATTTTTTCTATGCTATTATTATTATTATTATTGGTAGTAGTGGTAGTAGTAGTATTATTATTATTATTATTAGTAGTAGTAGTAGTAGTTGTTGTTGTTTGTGTTATTGTGTTTATTATGATTATTGTTATGATTATTGTTATTCAGCTCAAGATATTCAACCAACAACATCATAACAACGACACCGCTGCTACTACAACTACTACCACCACTACAACTACCGCCGCCGCGATGAACAGAGTGAAGGAGTGCATGAATGAAGGAGTGAAGAGACTGTCATCCTCACTCCTTGGATCGCTATCGTCACAGTTTGAGGATCTAACACTACAGATGATGGAACTCGGAAAAAGGAGTAATAATAATAACAATAATAATAATAATAGTGGTGGCGGTAATAGTAGTAGTGTTGTCATTAGTGCCAAGGATTTTGTACAGCTCAAACAGACTGTGTGATAATTACAACAACAAAAAATTTTTTTTAAATAATAGTAATAATTTCATAATTTAAAAAGATATATATACATAATTAAAATACTTTATTATTACTTTTACTATTGGTTAATTATTTTTAAAAAGCATTCAATTTTTTTTTCGATTATACTTTTTATCTAATTAATCAATTAATTAATTAATTATTTTCACACTAGTATCGTGAGCTTAAGTTAAGCTATTTTATTTAAAGAAAAAAAGTATTCCTTCAATTACTAACTACTTGCTTCAGTTACTACTTAATGAATAGCTTCTTAATTGCTACTCAGTTGCCGTAATTAATTAATTCCCTTTAATTTAATTAATTTAATTAGTTTTGCTAAAATTTTCGGCCAATCATTCTACATAGTAACCTATTCACTTAGGGTTTTAGCCAGTCTGCTTATAATAATAATAATAATAATTTAGTATTAATGACAAATGGTTCAGTAGACTGGCATCTATGTTAGAACCACTACAAAATAAACCTCCTACTATCCTAACTCTCCTAATGTAAAGTTGCTCTTTGTCCTAAATTGTTTGTAATTTAATTTAATTACTCAATGACTTGGCTTGGCTTTTACTGAATCATTCAGATCACTACACTTTTAAAAGGTTAAAAAACCCGTAATCTACTTACATATATTACTTAAATGGTAACCTACTTACATATATTACTCAGCCAGTAAGTAACCTACTTACCTAGATTATAACCTACATACACACATTACTTAAATAGTGACCTACTTACATACATTACTTAACCAGTAACTTACTTACAAATATTACTTAAATACTTATTTATACTATAAAATTACTTGAATTTTTAATTACTAAATTCATATAAATATATATATGTATTTTTTGGGTTTTTCGTGCATTTATGTTGGGTTTTACTTTTAAACGTTTGTTTCCCTACATATTTTAATTTCCCATTTTAATGTTTTATTGCTATTATCATTATTATTACCGCTATTATTATTATTATTATTACTATTATTTAAAAGTTTAAAAGACTTAACTTTTTCTCATTCTATTTCTTGTTTTTTTTTAGAATTTTAAAAGTTGAGTTTTTTAATAAAATTTTTTTTTTTAGTAAAGTTTTTAAAGATATTTGAGATTATTATTATTATTATTATTATTATTATTATTATTATTATTATTATTATTACTATTGTTCATCTACATTCATTTTTTCCTTGATATATGACCATACGTTATCTATATTAGATGCCTTATACGTACAAGCATGTTTACGTGTGCGTGCGTGCGTGTGTATGTGCGTGCGTGTGTATGTGCGTGTGTGTGTGTGTGTGTGCGCGCGTGTATGGTTTACCTTTGTAGCGTTTTTTTACTCTCGTTACCCAACAATATATTTTTAAATGTATGTGTGTGTGTGTGTGTGTGTGTGTGTGTGTGTGTGTGTGTGTGTGTGTGTGTGTGTGTGTGTGTGTGTAATTGTGTGTGTGTGTCTGAATGGATGAATGAATGAATTAATTAATGAATTAATTAGTGGATGGAATATTCGGACTAATTGTCTGATGAAGTGAGATAATTATGTGTGGGTGTATGTATTTTCTTCAATATTTTGCTTATTGCTAAGGTAATTGTAAGCACATACATATATACACGCACATACATACATACACACACACACAGATACATACATACGTATATACATACATACACACATCATACAAAGTACATACTTCTACACTATTTAGTTTTTATTTTAATTCAAGTAAGAATATATATATATATATATATATATATATATATATATATATATATTAAACGATTCCTTTATTGTTTTATGGAAATAATGGAAATAAAATTTAAATATTTTAATGATGTATAAAAATATTTAGAAATCCCAAACATGACAGTACAGTTTAGTTCATTCATTAAATATATCGAAAATAAGAATGCACGCGAGATTGGTGATAAATAATTTTGAGTAATTCCATAAGCAGGTATTTAAATACGTACATGGTGTATATCTCATGTTTTTTGGAATGTTGAAGTATTCTTTAGAATGTTGAAGTATTGGAAGGAAGGCACGGCTGAAAAAATGATTGGAAGTAAAACATTCCAAGTTTCTAATTTCATGAAATTTTTTTTTTTTCGTTACAGTATTATCCTTTCCACAAATATGTCATCCATCCACACGTCCCATAGAAATGAGTGAAGTATGAATCAAAATCGTAAATCAATTTTTTTTTAATCTTGTGTTTTTACTTTAATTCTGAATTTTATTTTGGCAATTTAAAACTTTAAACACGCGCGCATCCAGTTCAAATTTTTTCAATCCATAACAAATCATTCTCTTTAAGCGAGTTGGGCGGTAGAAAACTCATTACCCCTTTCGGTCTGAAACCAGTTGGGTAATGAACTTTTTTTTCCTTTAAACCAGTTGGGTGGTGGTCCTCCCTCCCTTTCATACCAGTTGGGTAGTGGACCCTCCCTCTTCGGCACACACCTTCGACAATCTCTTCCTCCTCCTCACTTCCGTTTTGCAGCAGCTATTCACGTTAACGTACCTCGTTTCTGGCAGGTAGCACTCCCACATAGCATCCAAAACGTCCCCAACCAACACATCCCCGTAGTTTAGGGAGATTAGCTTGATCAGGAAGACACCGTCCCTTCGGAGGTAGCCCCTGAGGAATCTGGATAGCATGACCGGATCATTGATTTTAATTGCGCCGTTTTTTTCGCCCGATTTCAGGCGCTTCTTAATGAATTTGAGGGATAATTTCCAGTGAAAAACTCCAAAAAGCCATCTTAAAAAGTCGCAAATGTTTGCCAGGGCTACGAAAACAAACCAGAACCACAAAATGATGAATATCTTCTCGTTGAATATGTTGACGGAGAGGACGCACTGTATGACGTACGTGTGTATCCTTGATTGATCCCGAATATCTATCTCGCACAGTGTCACCGTCGGGAAGTGATCCGGATTTAGAAGACTGGTCTGCTGCATCAGACCGTGCAAAACGTGCAAACCGTACATGTGATACTCCTTCCCGCCGAGAAAATAATCGATTAAATATATCTGACCAACTGCGTTAAGTGCGTAGAGTATTTTAACGGACAAGTAACAGTTAACGATGCAGTTTCCGTAGCTTTTCCCGCCAAAAATGAAACACTTCCTGGATAGGATGTTCATTATCCTGCTGTAGCAAACACTATCTGAATGTCTTTGAGTCATCGTGTGTCGGTCGAACTGACTGACGATGTAGTCGATTGATTTCTTCCTCATCTCGAGATAGGAAGCGCCACTCGCTATCATCGCGGCTTCAAACAATCCCTCAACATTTAATCCACTTCTTCCGATTAACATCCGCCAGATGAGAGCAGGTGCGAGACAGAGAGCACTCTGGACCAGCAAAATTATCGGCACCCACTGGTAGTAGACCACTTTCGAATCCTTACTGAATGAATACGGAATGATTCTTTCAGTCGGGAGGTAGTGCGTATGGCTGATCCAGCAGTAGGAAGTGGTGTACCTAACCTGGCTGTCCGTGAATTGGGCCGGACACCAGCACTCGATCGGGTTTCCGACGAACTGTTTTGATGTGATGAGGCAAGAGAACGTTAGCAGAAGGGCCACTGTGTAGGTCCTTGTTAATCTGCGAGGGTATGAGGAAAATGTACTGAGGTTAGGGTTTGGTTTGAAAATTTTCAAATTTTTGTGAGTTTATGTATGTTTTTATCTTAAAAAATGTTTCATTTGTTCGTAAATTTTTTCGTTTTATGCACTTGGTCGTGCGTTCATCCATTCATTCATTTATTCTCCATTCATTCATTCATTTATTCATTCATCATTATAAATCAAAAAAATTACGTAGACTGGTTTCTTGTTATCTCTTTCCCACCTGTATGGCTTTCTCTGATCCATACTTTCATCTTAGTAGTAACGTTGCATGTTTCATTCATTCATCTATTCATTCATTGACTCAATCATTCATTCGCCTATTCAATCATTTTTGACCGTTCGTTTATTCATTCTTTAATTCACTCATTCATTCACTCTTTCATTCTTTCGTCCATTTATTCAATCACCCATTCATTCATTCGCTCGTTCTGTCATGTCATCTTGATGTGAATTTTTTAAAATAATCAGACGAGGTGAAGTACGTAGCGATCGATGCATGGCACGTAGGTGTAAACAGATGAATTAATGAATAAATAAATAAATAAATTAATTAATTAATCAATTAATTAAGGATTGAAAGAATGAGTGGACGATTAAATGAATAACCGAATGAATGGGCGAGTGAATTAATAAGTGAATGAATGAATTATTGAGAAAAAAGTGAATGAATGAATTAATTGATTGATAAATGAATGAATGAATAAACAAGTGAGTGGGTAAAGGAAAAATACGACGAAATGTAAATAAAAAAAAATTTTTTTTCGAAGATATAAGATGACTGAAAAATAATTTAATGAGTGAAAAAGCAAGCAAATAATGGAAAAATCTTTTAATGTTGACACACACACACACTCACGCATACACATACACACCCACACACACACAGAGAGAGAGAGAGAGAGAGAGAGAGAAACATACCTGTCTACAGAGTTGTCTGTCTTCTGACGGCAAAATTCCTTAATGGAAGACGCTGTGTTCAATAGACCCTCAACCATATTTATAATTATGACGATTATTATTATAATTATAATTATTATTATTATGTTATTATAGTTTGTAATGTATATTATTATTTATTATTATTACTAAGTTATTATCGTTATTGTTATTTATTATTATCATCATATATTTTTATTATATTTTCATCTATTTTAATCACTGCTTTATTAAAAACAGTCTTTTGCTATTCGTTCTTCTTACAAGCCTATATATATATATATATATATATATATATATATATATATATATATATATATATATATATATATATATATATAGGTTAGTGAAGTTATGGGTTGGACAAATGTATAACGCGGAATATACGTGTGGACCGTGGTATGAATGGATGGATGAATCACATCACAGCGTGTGTGTGTGCGTGTGTGTGTGCGTGTGTGTGTGCGTGTGTGTGTGGCCATCATCGTCATCATTATCATTCTTTCAGTTGTGGTACATTCATTCTTTTATTCACAGTCGTCATAACATCACCTCTTCAACATAGCCATGTTAATCATCATTTTCGAAGTGATTGAGTGATTGTGTGAATGAATGAATGAATGAAGTTAATTAATTAATTAATGAGTGAGTGAGTGATTGAGTGAATAAATGAATTAGTTAACAATATCACAATTATCATTATCATTAATTTTCAAAATGTAAAGGTCAGTTTCTTCCTATGATACGTTGGAGGCTCATACCAAATTACCCCAACCCCTAACTAGGGGCAAATCGTCCAAGGTTTGAATATAAGTAATGGATGTACGTTTGTAAGTGTACGAGCTCGTTGAATAGTATTAGTATTACCATTGTTACCAACATTTTTACCAAATTTGTTACTAATTTTAGTGTTATTATATAAAATATTGTATAAAAATATGTGTGATATAGTATAGAATATTACAATATAGTACAATTTTATAAGGTTCTCTGTATTACTCATTTTAATATCTTTGTTCTAATTTGTTAATTTTACGTTTTATAATTTCTTTGCTTGTTAGTTTAGATTAATTTTTAATTTGTCAACATTGGCAAACATTGGGAAAGTCCGGTTCAGTTTCACGTCGAATAAATTCCTAATTTTAGTGAATTCGCGACTATCTATTATGAGACCCAGGGCCAATAGGGTTGCCCTAAATGTTGGGGACGTTTTGCAGGTGCAAACGAGTGAGGGAATTTTCCGTGGAACCTATCAATCCATTAGTGAAGATTGCCTAATTTTAGATGATGGTTGGTTGCTTATTTTTTTTAATTTTATTTTTAATTTATTTTATCCGTACTTATTGATCTAATTCGAATTTAATCACATTCGTTATTTAATTTTATGGCAAATAGATAGAATTGAGACTACTACACATGTAATTATTTTTTGTGAGATACCCATAGAAGTGAGATTGTTAATGTTTACTCTTAATCTTAATAAATACTAAATAGTAAATACAATAGGCTTAAATTAAAAGTGAACTTAGGTTAATAATGAAAATATGCACTTTGAAAATTTTAGATTAATAAAATTTGAAATGCTTCAAGGGTGAGAGTTTAAGTTAAACCATTGCCCTAGCTACAGGGTAAAGGTTAAGCTATTACTGTGGCGTAGTAGTGTAATGGTTAAGGTGCCTGGCACGGTTGACGCACTGTACGGGTTCGAAGGTGAAGAAATCCCAGCCTGTCGCATGCAAATGTGTTGGATGCTTTAATTCACGCGTGTTTATTTATACACCGTATGTTTGTTGTAATAATAATAATAATAATAATAATAATATAGTGATTAATCCAATTATGATCTAATTATATTTAATTAATTAAGTTTATAAGGTTAATTATCTTTTTTTCTTGATTTTAAATTCACTTTTAGTCACGTACATAAGCAAAAGAAAAACTGGATTAGAGGGAATAAAGATCTTCTATAGGGAGGAGATCATCAAGAGTAATATTTGTTCATTCATTAATTCATTCATTCATTCATTTATCCATTCATTCATTCATTTATTCATTCATTCATTCATCCATTCACTCATTCAATCATCCATTATTTAGTAATTTCACCAGTTTTTGTTATTTAGTAAATTTTTAAAAAATACTGCAAAGAATGCTGATATGGATGTTTGTGTGTGTGTGTTTGTTTGTTTGTTTATGTTTGGATTTGTTTAGTCTTTATGTGTTTGTTTGTATGTGTGTGTGTGTGTGTGTGTTTGTGTGTGTGTTTGAGTTTAATGGGATTAATTCATCTGCTAATAATAAATTTTTTTAATCAAAAGTAGCAGTAACGATAGCGATTTTATTTCGCCCTTAAAGATAGCATTGCTTTCGATACTCCGCTATTAACAATCCTGCATTCATTCATCTCTGCATCCATTCATCCATCTCTTTATTCATTCATCTCTTTATTCATTCATTCATTCATTCGTTTAATTTTTTAGAATTAGTAATTAAAAATAAATTAATTAATTCCAGCGATTTTACTGAGGAGAGCAGATAAAAGTGAGAATGAAACAAAACAACGGTAATTATTATTATTATTAGTAGTAGTAGTAGTAGTCGTAGTAGTAATAGTAGTAGTAATAGTAGTAGTAGTAGTAGTAGTAGTAGTAGTAGTAGTAGTAGTAGTAGTAGTAGTAGTAGTAGCAGTAATACTAGTAGTAGTAGTAATTTTTAAAAAAATTCGTTATAGTTTTTGTTAATTTTAAACTATTTTGTTGTTTTTGGTTTTGTTTAATTTTATTTAATTATTAATTTTATTCATTCATTTGTTTATTTTTTCGTTCATTCATTCATTTGTTCATTCATTCGTTCGTTCGTTCATTCATTCATATATTTTTTATTTTCAATAATTTATTGACGGCCAAATATTTCTTCATTTGTTCATTCATTTTCCCATTCATTCGTTCGTTCATTTATTTAATTTTTCATTTGTCCATTCATTCATTCATTTATTCATTCATTCATTCATTCTTTTCTTGATTCAATCAATCATTCGTTCAATTGAATTTTTATATAATCACAAACATAATTAATTTATAGAATCGTTCCAAACATTCCAAACGAAGACGACTATGGTGAGTTAATTTGGTTGTTGGTTGGTTGGTTAGTTGATTAATTAATCGATTGATTGATTGATTCATTCATTCATTCATTTATTCATTCATTCATTCACTCAATGAAAATACAATATTACCTCCCCATCCATATAAATATCAACAGAGAACTTATCTGACGACGACGATGACGCCGATAATGCCGGCTATGACGTCATCAGAAGAGGCCATCACCAAAGAACAGATAACAATAGAAATAATTTTCAAGGTTCTAAAATGAACCCCAGAACAACAACAACAACGACAACAGAGAACAGAAATTATGGAACCAATTTTAATTACGATAACAAATATAATAAAAACAACAACAATAATAATAATAATCATAATGATAATCATCTTCATCACCACCATGCAGATAAGGGTTACGATAAGCTGATGAAGACAATTTTCAACAAAAAGTACATTTTCAATCACGAAGATATACCAAAGTGTAAAGATGACGCTGATGATGATGATGGCGGGGGTGATGGTAGTGATGTTAGTACTACTACTACTACTGCTGCTGCTACTACTGCTGCTACTACTACTACTAGTAGTAGTACTACTACTGCTGCTACTACTACTACTAGTAGTAGTACTACTACTGCTGCTACTACTACTACTAGTAGTAGTACTACTACTACTACTTCTGTTGCTGCTACTACTGCTGCTACTACTACTACTGCTGCTGCTGCTGCTACTACTACTACTGCTGCTGCTGCTGCTACTACTACTGCTACTACTACAACTACTACTGTGGCTGTTGCCTCTACTTCTGTTAATGCTACTACTACTACTAATAATAATAATAACGACGATGATGATGATGATAGTAACAAAAATAACTGTATTAACAAAGCAGATGATGTGAATGATGGTAATGACGAAACCAATCGAGATAAATATGGTGTCTTTGGTGACAACAACAATAATAACAATAACAGTATTAGCAATAATATTTATAATAATAATAATAATGATGATGAAGATGATGATGGTGGTGATGGTGAAATCTTGAAAAATAATGGCTACACTATATTGAATAAGTTGAATGAGTCATTCTACCGAAGCGTTGGTAACATCAGACGTTGTAGTGTTATCTTTATATCATTCGTTTGTTCATCATCGTCGTCGTCTTCATCATCATCTCACATTTCGTCATCATCATTATCAGTTTCGTCGTCGTCATCATCATCATCATCATTTGAAGTTCCTAAGAGGTTTTCTTGGATCGTGGTTGGTTGATGTTGATGTTGTTGTTGTTGTTGTTGTTGCTTTTGTTGTTGTGAGTAAACAAATCACTCAACCAATCAATCAATTTATTAGCCAATCAGCGAATCCATAACTAAATCATTCAAGCAATCAATCAGCCAGTTAATATTCAACAATAAATCAACCAATTTTTCAATCCAGATATCTACCAACAGCAACAACAACAATAAGAACAACAACAATAATAATAATAACAACTACTTCCTGTTTGACATCTTGTCGCTGGGATATGAGGCATTCACTGGTCGTCATTACAATGGTCACAACAACAAAAATAATAGGAATAATAATAACGGAAGTGGTGATGATAATGATGAGTACCAGAAAGATGATGATGATGATGATGATGATGATGACCGAGCAGGCTTGTCTGAAATACTCGAAGATAAACGCATTAAAAAGGTCGGTCATAAAATGTATTATTGTGGTTGTTGTTGTTGTTGTTGATGTTATTGTTGTTGATGATGTTGTGGTTGTTGTTGTTGTTGTTGTGGTTGTTGTTGATGTTGTTGTTGTGGTTATTGTAGTTGTTGTTGATGATGTTGTGGTTGTTGTTGTTGTTGTTGTTGTGGTTGTTGTTGTTGTGGTTGTTGTAGTTGTTATTGTTGATGATGTTGTGGTTGTTGTTGTTGATGTTATTGTTGTTGATGATGTTGTGGTTGTTGTTGTGGTTGTTGTAGTTGTTGTTGATGTTGTTGTTGTTATTGATGTTGTTGTTCTTGCTGTTGCTCTTATGGCCTTCCAACACCACCAACCACACAGATGATGTTCGATTGCCGCCTACCTTCAAGAATTCTCCACCGGACCTACCGCACCGTCCTCACAAACGTCCTTGACATTCAGGTCATCGAAATCCTGCTCTCTGTCTGCTGCTCTAGTCTAGACAGCGGTCTAGACGACTGTCTAGACCGCTCGTCTGGACGGGGTTTCAGTCAGATGGGTATTAAGAAAAATAGAAATAATAAGCTGAGGGGTTTGGTTGACGTTGTGAGGGATTGTTATAGTTATGATGATGGTGGTGGTAATAATAATAATAATAATGATGATGATGATGATGATGAGAACGATGGTGGTAGTGATGGTAGTGGTGAGAGAATGGTGAGTTTTTTGGAGTTAGAAAGACAGATCAAGATGATGAGAAAGTATGAAGTTAGTGTTGTTGTCCTTGCTGTTGTTGATGTTGTTGTTGTGGTCGTTGTTGCTGTTGTTGTTGTGGTTGTTTTATTATTATAATAATAATAATAATTATTATTATTATTAATACCATTATCATCATCAGTTTCATCATTACCATCATCATCGATTTTACCTTTCTTATCATCATCTTAATCAAGGAAACACCACATCTTTGGGAGAAAAGAACTTTTACCGCTACTACTACTGCTGCTGCTGCTGCTGCTGCTACTACTACTATTACTGCTTCTACTACTACTACTACTACTACTACTACTACTACTGCTACTACTACTACTACTAACAACAACAGCAACAAAAGTAATGATAATGATGACGTTAGTTATGATGACGATCTCGTCAAGTCACTCATCTTTCAAGTGGCCCATCTGGAAAGGGTGGAGAAGACGATGATGAAGATGATGATGAGGATGATGATGAGGAGGATTAAAGATGGCGCTGATGTCTTTCTCAGCCACTATAGAGATGTTGATGATGATATGGTTGTGATGAGGATGGTGGTAAGTGTGTGTGTGTGCGTGCGTGTGTGTGTGTGTGTGGGAGTGAGTGAGTGAAAGAGAGAGAGAGAGAGAGAGAGAGAGAGAGAGAGAGAGAGAGAGAGAGAGAGAGTTATTATGTGGGTCATGTCTTCTTCTCAATTCCAGTATGTAGGAACTTAATATGAAAGTGTTACATGAACATGAATTATGTTCGCTTCTGTGTGTGTGTGTGCGTGCGTGTGTGTGTATGTGTGTGTCACCATCATTACCATCATCACAATCATAATCATTACTACCATCATCATTACCATCGCCAGAAACATCATCACCAGGAGGTCCCGAGTTCGATGGGTGATTTGACGCGCTCGGCCAGCATCGCGAGGCTTACCGTGCAGAAACTGACGAAGGCCAAAGGTCAAGGTTAATGATGATGATGACGACGATGATGATGTAATGATGACGATGAGGATGATGAATGTGTTAATAATAATAATAATAATAATAATAATAATAATAATAATAATAATAATAATAGCAATAATAATGATAAAAATAATAATTGATAAATTGTTTGCAGAGACGAACTCCAGCCATACGAAATTGAAACCAAACGACAACAACAATAATAATAATAACAATAGTAATAATAATAATAATAATAGTAATAATAACCGTGATCACTATCACCATCGCCATAATACTGGTCATAAAAATGGTGCTGATTGTGGTGAAGAAGAAAGTGATGATGATGATGATGAGGGTGAGGACGATGATGATGATGATGATGCTAGAGATGACGTCACAACCTATAAGAATAACAATAATAATAATTATAATAATAATAAATTGAATAATAATGATAATAATAATAACATTGGTGGAGTGGGTGAGAGCAGTGATGCAAAGAGCAATGTCAGGAAGTTTTTTGAAAGTTATAAATACGATAATAATAATAATAATAATAATAATAATAATAATAATAATAATAATAATAAGAAGAAGAAGAACAACAACAATAATAATAATAAGAAGAACAACAACAACAATAATAATAATAAGAAGAAGAACAACAACAATAATAATAATAAGAAGAAGAACAACAATAATAATAAAAATATCGTCGACGGTGATGATTATGATTGCAACAATGAAAATGATGATGATGATGATGACGACGATGATGATGTTTATGTTAGTGGTAGTAGTAATAGTAGTATTCGTCAACTTAACAACAACAATAATAATAATAACAATAATAACATATTTTCAACTACTACTACTACTACTACCAACAATAATAACATATTTTCAACTACTACTACTACTACTACCAACAATAATAACATATTTTCAACTACTACTACTACTACTACCAACAATAATAATAACAATAATAATAAACTTTCCGCTACTACTACTACCAACAATAATAATAACAACAACAATAATAATAAACTTTCCGCTACTACTACTACTAATACCAACAATAATAACAATAATAATAATAATGATAATAACAACAACAGCAACTCAAAACCAAATAGAGGCGTGTTGTCAAAATTATTATTCAAACTAAACGGTGACGATAATAATAATAACAACAATAATAATAATAAAAATAACGATGACGTCATTAGGTTTTGGCCCGGGGGCTGCGAGGTCGGGATGGCGAGGAGGGAGGGAGAGAGGAAGAAGATGCTGAAGAAGTTGATGACGATGAATAATAATAATAATAATAATCGCAATAATAATAAATATTAGCATAAAAATAAAGTACATTATGAATTAAAATGATAATAATAATAATAATAATGGGAATGATAATATGATAATTCATAATAATAATGGGAATGATTTTTTATTCAGCAATAAGAACACTGAAAATGGCAGTACAAATAAAATAAAATAATGAAATAGAATGAAATAAAGTGTCAAAGTGTCAATAAATAGAGTATTAATCAGAGAAGCTCCTCATTCGAATCGAGAGTGTACGACCAGAGTTAATTAGTTTTAAAATTGATTCATTTCATATAATAATAATAAGGATGATAATAATCGCAATAATAATAATAATCATAATAATATTAACAATAAACATAATAATATTAATAATAATAAGAAGAAGAAGGCTGGTGGTGGTGACGACGATGACGATGATGGTGAAGTGATTAAGATACGATGAATTTTCTTGTAATTACATGGGCGATTGGCAGTGATGATGATAATGATGATGGTGGTGATGATAATGATGATGTTGGTAATGGTGATGATGATGATAAATTACTGTTGTGGTTGGTTTTGAAGAATTCCATAATAAATAGCAATGTTTTTTTCCGTTTATTATCGTAAACCCGACAAAACCATACAGTTGAAGCACTGAAAATTTGATAGAAAAAATGAAACCCTATATAAATGGTTTTTGCTAGCTGAGGTGTGTTTTAAGCATACATACGTACATTCATGCATGTATGTGTGTATTTATGTTTGTATATATGTGTGTATTTATGTATGTTTGTTTGTTTGAATTTATTTATGTGTAAATGTTTGTTTGTATGTATGTATGTGTATATGTTTGTATGTATGTTTGTATGTGTGTAGTCAGGTGTGTAATGTATTTATATTGTTTCTATTAACTCGAATATTCCGATATTTAAATTGAAATTTAAAGTCACCTAATGGTGCTATTAATTAATTAATATAATTAATTAATATAATTAATTAATATAATTAATTAATATAATTTAACAGAACTTCGACAATATTGTTATTCTCATTGCTGCATTTGTTTAAATTTTATTTAATTTTAATTAATAGATAAACTTAAGTTGATTTTGTTGCAAAATATACTCTCAACGCTCGTCCGAAAGTTTTATGAAAAAGGTTTTTCTCTCTAAAAGGCTCGTATAATGCGATTTTTAATAATTATTTAATAAAAATACTATTAATTATTATTATGCCTGCCAATATTATTTTTTATAAAATTATTTAATTCTCATATTATCTTCATTTTCTATACTTAATAAGCCAAAAACCCGATATATGGTTACATTATGTGCGTGTGTGTGTGTGTGTGCGTGTTTGTAATGGAATCATTATTTTAATAATTAAGAAAACTTAGGATGAAAATTACCGTTAATGCTGATTTTATGATTATTTTTAAAATTTAACTTATAGAAAAAAGCCGTAGAGCGTGGAAATTTAGTCGGAAAATTTCTCCCCAAAATGGCAGAGAGCAGAGACTATTTAATCAGCTATTCACTGCTGAAAGGGTTACAGCCTTCCACACCAGACCTCCTATATATCAGAATCAAATTCGGATATCGAGATATCATTAGACGTATATTCGAGAACAAGTCAATCCTCATTCACTATCTGCAGCGAATATCCCTGCACATTCTGGATGATGGCCTTGTCCGTATCGAGAGCAAATCAAATGATAATTATTCAGTGCTGATAAGGTGTGTGACCGAGGAAGATGCAGATGATTTTTTGGAAGCGATGAAGAGAGTGGAGAGGTCGCAGAAGCTGAAGGCGAGCATTGTAGCAGAGGATGATAATGGGTGTTTTGAAATTCTATTGAATAAATATGTTAGATCGATTGATGCATTCTTCGAAGATATGCTGACGGATGTCATCCATAGTGCTGCTGTCTTCAAAGGGAAATGTGATGACTGTGAGAAGCAGTTGGTGAACCTGCAGGCAAAAGTGAGTGTGCCACAACTTTGCTTGCAACTTGCGGCGTTCAAAAATAAGAAAGAATATTTCGAGAATCGAAGAAAATATCTTGAAAATTTAAAAACTTCTACCTCGAACCAACTGGCAAATATAGTAATTGGAGTAAATGAAAACAACATGTCAGTGGAAGATTTGAAAAAATTCATGAAGACGTTGAGCAAAGAAATGCAGAGGTACATCAAAGGTCATGCGGTGCTCGCTAATAAAGAAAACATCCTGAAGACGGTAGCCGCCTCTCAGGTGAGTATCATTTTCGGCAATGCAGGCATGGGCAAGACGACACAAATCGCCCAATACATCTACGAAGAATACAAACCAGATAGAATGATTGTGTGCACGCAACCGAGAAAAGCCGAAGCAGTATACGTGGCCAGAAGGGTAGCCAACGATATGGGGTCATCTTTGGGTCAACTTGTGGGTTATCGGGTGAGAGCGGACTGGAAACTGAACAGTGACACGCGAATTTTATTCATCACCGATCACGAGCTGGTAAACGAATGGTTCGCAGATGAATTATTTTCTCGTTATTTCTGCATCATCTTAGACGAAGTGCAGGAAAGAACTATTTACACGGATTTATTGCTCTGGTCGCTCAAACAAAATCTTTCGCGACGTCCAGACCTCAAAGTTATTATCATTTCTACAGACACTGACAAACTTCAGTACGACTACGTTGGATACTTTAAAAATTTTAACCCAACTCAGTTAAAATTAATAGATAACATCTTTCCTGTTGGAGTGATTTACAAAGCTGTTGCAGTTTCAGAAAATCATGTAAAACACGCATGTCTAAAAGCACTGGAATTTCATAGAGAGGAAGAAGTGGTAGACGGTGCAAAAGATATACTTGTCTTCCTGGCAACTCATTCTGAGATTGAAGAGGCCATTGATGAAATAAAGTCTAAAAATATTAATAATCTTCTGCCATTGGGTCTCCACGAACACATGCGAGCGGAAGACATACAGGATGTATTCGCGCCGACGATGAATGGTTTCAGGAAAGTTGTGTTCGCTACGAATGTTGCCCAAGCATCTTTGACAGTGCCTGAAATCATCTGCGTAATTGATAGTGGCAAAGAAAGAATGAGAAATCTTGGCACTGGTAATAAAAACAGTTACCGTTTTCAGAAAATTTCGAGTTACAGCGCTGAAGAGCGTAGAAAATTAGCTGGTAGAAACGACGCTGGCATATGTTATAGGCTATATTCCGCAAAAGATTTGGATTCAAATCCATCGGACGATATGGTTGAAGTTTTAACAGACCGACTAAATGGATTTATTTTAAAACTTATGTCACACGGAATTAACAAATTTGAATGTTTGGAATTCTTTAAAAAACCTCCAACAGAACCAATAGAAGAATCCTTCAAATCATTAACAGCGATTGGGGCCATTGACAATAACAATCAACTGACAAAACTTGGTAAATTATTAGCTGAAATAAATTTAAATCCAAAACACGCAGAATTCATTCTGGAGGGTATTAAAGAACACCTCGGTTACGAGTCTTTGGTTATAAGCGTGTTGAGTTCCTTTGAAAAATTTCAGTTGATGAAATTGGATAAAAACACAAAATGTAACATGGGTTTGCACATATCAATATTTTTTGATAATTTCGGCGATATGATAACGTGGCTGAACATTTATCAAGATTTTCTTTATGGACAAAAGTTTTGCAGGGATAGCTGGTGTGATTATTATCTCGTCAATTCGAAGACAATTCACCTCGCCGAAGAAAAGATCAATGAATTGTATTACGTTTTAACACACGACTTGAATCTTTGTTGCAACAATTCATTTGGCTGGAAGGTTGAAACCGATTATAAAATATCGAAGATGATATTCAATAAGTTCTGGAGAAATCTGGCCAGATTTACAGGTGTAAACGCGCTGGGCTACGTTTCTATGAAAAAACCGAATGTAGCAATAAATGTTCATCCGCTTTCAAATCTTATATGCAGCCAACGTTTCCCGCCTTGGATTGTCTTCGATTCTATAATCAAAACGTCGTCAAGACGTTACATTTCTAGCGCTTCAGTCGTGTCAGAAAACTGGCTGGATGAGAAGATCAAATCTGGAGTATTAAGTGAGGATCGAATCAAACAAATGCTTACCACACATGAAAGACTAGATATTTTGATAGGCAATTACTTAAGGGAGGAGCTTAAAGAAATTTTCACCAGTCCAAATCAGAAAAATCTTCGGCTAAATAGTTTACACCACGAATTTCCAACATCTTTCATTCATCTCAATTTTCAAGCTAAACCATTTCTTCATATTTACGCTTCATCTCACTCGTTTGATCAAATCAAGGATTCAGTTTATAATAAAATTAATAGCATAAAAACAAACATGTATAACGAAACGATGGAGAAGGCGATAGAGCGTGATTTAAATAAAAGTGCGATCATAGGCAGCGGGGCAATGGTAGATGCTATCCTCATGACGAGAGATGAAAAAGTGCAGTTATCTGTTCATACTTCACAGTGCTCAAAGCCAGCTTGTTTGATGGATATTGAACTAGTTCTAAAATTACAGAACGGCGTTAAAAGGGTGTATTGGGTAAACTATGCTAACTACTACCTGCTAACGTTCAACGAACCATCGCTTTGTGAAGATTTCAAAAATTTAAATCTAAATTCGATTCACCCAAACATTGATGCTTGTTCTCATTTGATCGATAATATATTTGAAGCCAGTTACGACAGCATTTCAATCGTGGTGACTAAAATTAGAAAAAAGTTAAAACCTTACGTGTTTATACAATTAGCACCAGAATGCAACTGTTTCGACTTCATTAAAAAATACCCGCGCTTGATTTTTACTGGAGATGATGGACTGGAATTTGAGATTGAACCGACAGTGAACAGATCTGGCGAACAAATGCATATAAGACTGGAAGGGGAGATCACTGATGAACAAATCGGGAAAGCTTTGAAGCGCGCTGGCTGCGAAAGCCGCTACTTTAAATCGATACGAGTGCGGGAGGACGCGCCAAAAATTTTTGACGACGCTGCAAACATCGCCCAAATGAAGACCCTCCTGCTCCAATTATGTCGAACCGTTCATCGTAACGATATCAATGTTTTGACGTGTTACGACGAAGGTGTAAATTATTACAAAGCAACTATTGACTGCCGAAATTCGACAATTGCAAAAAAGGTGTTCTATGCCGTCAATTCTGAAGCTGGCCGATCAGAAGGCTTGAAAGCTGATTACGGAAGGAGGTACATATATTACACGCCGGTAAAATATTTCAACCAATCAATAATCGACGATAAACTTGAGAAAATGCCAAATAACCTGAGAAGAGAAATTGCCTTAGAAAGCCGTGTCGTTCGCAACAGCGTGGAAACCATATTAACGTGTGAAACGGAAGAAAGTATGTTCGAGGCTAAAGAAATATTTGATTCTTTACTGCAAGGAGATAAATTAGAAGAAAATATTTACAATATCTTGTACTCAAACGAGTACAACTGGCTAAAGAAAGAGTTGGAAAAAAGCTATGACGTGCAGATAACTTTCCATGCTCGAAGCAAACGTCTTGTATTTTTTGGCGAAGCATCAAAGGTCAGAGAGGCGAAGGAAAAAATGAAAAAAAAATTGGAAGAAAAGACGAACTACATCTCGAAAGTATATGATTTGCGAGGTCCAAAGCACGATAGAGGCCTGCTGAAGTGTTTAATTCGTCATTACGGATGCGACCTTTTAAAGTTGAGACGCGAGATTGTAGCGGCTGAATTGAAAATTAATTTAAGACAACATCAATTGCAGCTAACTGGTCCACAGGATTCTTTTGAAAATTTAAAAAGACTGATGGAGCAAATGTCAAAAGTTATGAGAGAAGAAAACTTAGTTAAAGAAAAGTCGGGAGAATTTTCATTCGAATGCCCCCTATGTCTGGATATTAGCGACAGCGATTACTACGTGACTGAATATTGTGGGCACGCTTACTGCACCGAATGCTTCAAGAGTCTGATCAAAATTCAATCCCAAGAATCAAATTTTCCAATCAAATGTATCAGGGATGACTGCGATTTGGAAATAGTTTGGCAAGATATTTATAATTCAATAGGCGACGATGAAGACTGTTTACAACAACTGGTAGAATCATCCGTTAAGTATCACATCTCAACCAAACCCGAAGTATTCGGGCACTGTCCTGCAGCATATTGTCCGGAAATTTATAGAAAGACTAAAGAAAAGGAGGAAGTATATATGGATGACGAGCAGTTTTGTAAAATTTGTTGGTGCCCTCTACAATGTACATCATGTGGACTGGAATCACACCCTGGTATGAACTGCGAGACAAATCGCCTTTGCCCCAGCGACCTAGGTTTGAGAAGATGGATGAAAGATGATTTGGAAAGACGGGGCATATGCCCCAACCCCGTGTGTCTATCTGGCATTGAGAGAGTTGAAGGTTACCAACATGTGACCTGCGTGAAATGTGAGACGAACATCTGTTGGATTTGCAAGAAGGCTTTCAGAATTGTTGGAGAATGTCACAAGCACCTGAAAGATGTTCACGGAGTGGTCTATTAGATGTTATTTTTAACATTTTTTCACATACACACGGCGATGAACATTTACAAACTTCGTTCGAATCGTTCTTCATTTCGTATTGTTGCACTCATTTTCATGTTTTACACTTATTTAAATTTTTCTTCTTCTATCACAAAGGTTGATTTTAAAACTCTAAAAGCATAAAATATCATCACTTATTTTTGTGTGTTCTTGAAAATGAATTTTTTTTTTTAATTTTTTCCAGGTTATTTGTCTTTAGCATGTTTTTAATAAAATTCTCTTTTAAGAACCAGTTTTCTTACAAACAAACACATCCCACTCTGATAATAAAGAAACATCTTAAATTTATTTTATTCTATCAAACTAACGCCATTTAAACTTATTTATATAAAAATCAAACGAGAAAAAAGTTGATGTGAATGATTGACAAATAGATTGTTATATTCGATTTCGATAAATAATAAAACTGCTATAATACGTTGGTAACTAATTACTTTTGAAACAAATCATGATGTAAAATCCATATACATTGACTGATACTCGTGGTAAAATAAATTATCAAAATTTAAAAAATGTTAATCCAAGAAGCATTAATTAATACCTGATTGCTAAATTGTAAAAATTAACCAAAAAAGTCGTTTATCAGCAATGTAAAATGAAATTCACCTGAAAATGAAGTAAAAATTATTTTATTAGTAACATAAAATAAAATATTCTCGACATGATAGAAGAATAATCAAGGAATATTCGCAAAAATTCGCAACTGACGAAAGATTTCACATAGACGATACTAAAATATCACGCGCCGATTCCTCCATGCACCTGCCGCATATGATCGTAACAGGGTCCACTTGCGTCAAAAATCATCTTACAGACCCAGCAGATGTGAGTTTTACAATTGGAACACGTCATGTGGTTGCACCCGCCGTTCTTTTCGATCCCGAAACTACATTTCGGACAGATGGATCTGTTCAGCTCGTCTTCGTCTATCCAGGATCTCAACGTTTCGTCTGCGGCGTTGTACGCGCACTTCGTACCTTTATGATAGATGTTGCCACACGACATACACACGGAGTGCTGACACACGCCACAAATGAATTCCTTCAACTCGAGGGCTGATGTAGGTTCTTGGACTTTTCTTATGATGGTCGGGCAGTCGGGTGATGGACAGCAGAAGTATTTGTCGCTGTTTTGTGATTGAAAGTGCTTGAATGAGGCCTCGACGATCGCTTGGAAGTCATCTTCGTTCGTGATGAGATTTTGAAAATCTTTTATAACTAATTCGGCGTTGCAGTTTTCTTGTATGCACCTGATCGGAAAATTTGCCTCCTGGCTGCTATTTTTTATGAGACTGGTGATGCAATCTTTGCAGTAAACGTGTCCGCAATATTCAGTTACGTAATAATCACTGAAGCTTATTTTATCCAAACATATTTTGCAATCGCCAAGGTTGTCATCTGGTCTGCGAATGTTCATATAATCATTATCTCTGTTTTGGTCATCGTTGTTGTTCATCTGTCTGTCCAACTCAATTGCAGCCGAAATATCTCTCAGTATTGATTCTAGTCTATCGTATGCTTCTTGCGGGCCGTACACTATCAGACGGTGTAATTTTAAGTTTAGGTCCAAATCAACCGCCTCAATTTCTTTCTTAAGAGCCGCAAAATCGAAGCCGAAACGACGTATCAAATTTTTTGTCAAACCTCTCGAATACGACGCGCTTCTCAGATCAATTTCTTTCTTCGAGTCGTCAACTTTGACGTTCTGGAGTTCGTCGATTTGAGTTTTTGTGCGATTTATGGCTTCACTAGTTCCGTAGATAGAGAGGCATTTTTTGTAGTCGTCGTACAAAATGTATGTGCCATTCGCGTTTGCAACGTTACGAATCTTTTGAGGAAAAGATTTCAATGAGAAAGTTTTATAATTTGGAGTCCGCCATTGGTATCCAGACAGCAAACTATCAAGCCGACTCCTTATCCTTACCAGGTCGCTCAAACTTTCCGCTTCAACAGTCGTCGTTACAAAATTTTTATTATTTGGTCCGGCTTTAACGTCATGAAATATTTTTTGTCCAGTTAAATCAGCTTTTGCTTTAGCTATCGTTGGTAGAATTTTATCGTAAATATTTTGGGGTGTTGAATATTTGAACTTCAAATCAAAACTAGCCTCTATATTTCCGAGAGGAGTGATTAAATTTATGAAATGGTTGGCGTTTGTTACTTTATCAAATTTTACATAGGCAGCCACGAGGTTGTCATCAGGTTTGGGATTTAGGAAGTTAATGGTAGCTTCACTATTAGGCAAAGCGTGACTAATATGATATTTGAACTTATTAAGTCGACGATCCCTCTCGCTGGGTGTAATTTTTTCTCTGACGATTTTAACGTTTCCTTCATATCCATTTTGTTTTAAAAATTTTTCAATGTGCGACTTATCAATCCAGTCATACAGGTTGCTCATGTATATGCTACATTCGTTTTTTCTATCTCTGACCACTCTTATGTAATGATTGACGTTTTTATAAATAACTTCTATAAACGAGTTTGAATGGCGCTCACAAAATTGCTCACGTGTTTCAAGAGATTTAAAATTGATGAAACCATATTTGGCTTTTCGTACGACTTGTAAAACTTTAACTGTAATGTTTGATAAATTCTCAACGAAACTGTTTTCATTGTACGGAGATAACGTTATAAAATTATCTCGAAGCAAGTAAGGAGTCTGTTTTAAAGCTTTTGAGCACATATCTGGATCTGAAAAAGTTAACAAAATCTCATTTTTTGACTCATTTACAAATATTTTAGTAGCATTAAAATATATCTCAGTAAGTTGATCCTGTATGTCTTTTGGCGTCGACATTTTTATCAAAATTTGCGAGCATTCATTCGGCATAAGCAATGTCTGTATTAACGCTCCAGAACCAATAATTCCTTTAACATTTGACGATGAGTTTAAAAGTTTCGTGACGGTTTCATTGTGGAGGTTTACTTTCAACTTTTTTAAAACAGACAGGGCTTTTTCGCGAGTTGATACAAACTGATGTATGGAAGTATAAAGGTATACAAAGGGTTTTTCATCGATTTCTACAACGGTTAATGTATCTGGATTGCTTATTTGGCTTTCTATGTAGTTTTTACGTTTCGCGTTAATAACAGTTGCGCCTTTTGTTTGGTCGGGACTGTGGTGAGAACTAATCACATCATGCAGATAACTACCCAAATTGTCCAACTTGACACAATCGAGGACTACTCTCTCGAGATCTTGTTGAGTGTACTTCAAAATATTTTGCCCTATTTTTTCGTCCACCCAACTCTGTTTAATGAAAGTTGTATTCAGCAGGAAAGTTTCTGACGTGGTTAGAATTGACTCGAAAACGATCCAGTTTGGGTAGTGCTCCAGGTACGTTAGTGAAGACGAAGGGTGAATCTGTAGCTCTTGTTCAGGTTTTTTGACTAATCTGAATCCAATTTTTCTATGACCCGTATACATTGCCAGGTTAGAGTAGTAACAATCGAAAATTATTCTAGATAGTTTTAAATTCACGTCTGGATTTTCTGAGAAGGTTTCGTTTATGTGTAACCTCAATTCATTTCTTAAGCAATGAAGGGTTTCTCTGATAAGATCCTTCGTACCGTTAATTTTTTTGGAGTTGATATAATTCATTCCACACCATCTGCTTCTATCTCTCTCTGGAACTCTCATCCATTCTTTGTAAACATTTAGCAGAGTAGCCATGTCGCCGCAATCATCACAAAATAACGCTTTTTTTCTGTCGGAATTTATTTTATCCCGATTATCACCCCCTCTAAAAAATATTTGACTGCCCGTCGCACAGAGAGCACTGATGACCACGCATTCAAACCCGAGTTGCTGAACTGCACCCATTAAAATTACTTTTCCAAGTCTTGGCTCTAAGCTGATCGTGGCCAGCTTTCTTCCTAGTGCCGTGATTCCTTGATCATCAATAGCATCTAGTTCCACCAGCATATCTAGAGCTGAGTTCATAGCTTCTCTTGGAGGCGCTTCAACAAAATCAAACTCTTTAGGGTCCTTGATACCAAGTAACATGAGTTTGAGGAAGGCCTGTCCCAGATGAACGCGTAATATTTCAGGCACGGAGTTCGCTTTCATCTTATCGTATTCCGCTTGTGAAAATAATCTGTAACATTTTCCTGGCTCCGTTCTCCCTGCTCTGCCTTTACGCTGATTGGCGGAACTTTGTGTAATTTTTGTAAGGACGAGAGAGCTCATGTTTTTAGATCCATCGAACGTCATTTCTCTTACCAAGCCAGTGTCGATGACGTATTTGATCCCTGGTATGGTGACGGATGTTTCTGCTGCGTTCGTAGCGAACACGATTTTTCTTAATCCGGCTTTTGTCGGTCTCAATACCTCTTGTTGCTCTTTTAGTTGCAGTCTGCCATGAAGTTGCAAAATTTGACCGTTTGTGATTTGCTTATTTTTTAAAATTTTGACGGCCTCTTCAGTTTCGGCAGGTGACGTCAAAAACACAAGTATATCACCAGGAATGGAGTGTCGACTGTGCAGGTCCACAACCAAATCGCAAGCACTGCGCACGTGATCCTTTGGGTTAGATGGAGTTTTGTAGACGACATCAACTGGAAAAATTCTCCCTGAAACTTTCAACTTTGGTGGTTTGTACTGGCGAAAATAATTTTGAAAAACAGTCGGGTCAATGGTAGCTGAAGTGATGATCACCTTCAAATCTTCGCGGAGATTGATTGCTTTTTTAATGAAACCGAGAAGCAGATCGGTAAAAATACTCCTTTCGTGCGCTTCATCCAATATTATACAAGAATATTTTGAAAAAGTTCCATCAGTCAGACACTCGTTCAATAATATGTGATCGGTCATGAAAAGTATTCGGGTGTTTCCTGATGATTTCTTACTCATGCCAACCTGGTAACCAACGATGTCTCCAACACTGCATTTCATTTCCCCCGCAACTCGTTCCGCCACACTGACAGCTGCAACTTTTCTCGGTTGCGTGCATGCAATTATTTTTTCAGACCTAGGCCAGGCTTCGTAAATGTACTGAGCAAGTTGAGTTGTTTTCCCGGAACCCGTTTCTCCTATCAGTACTGTCACTTGGTTGTTTATGACTGTGTCGACTATTTCTGATTTTCGAGCGTATATTGGTAATGCATTTTCACATCGAAATATTTCTCTTTTACAAAAAGTCGTTAATCTTTTAATTTCTTCTTCAGAATATACCAAACGTTCAAGAAACCATCTTAGTGATTTTTCAACAAAAATTTGCGACTTGTCAAATTCTTTCTCGTGATCTTCAATTTCTCTAATTTTTTCATTGTATGTCTCTAAAGTTTCATGTTTCTTTTGAAGATCTTCCAAGCTGAGCCGAGTGCTATCCTTATTTAGGTCATGAACTAGACTTTCGTATCGGTGTTTATTTTTACTCACTTTTTTTGCCATTTCGCAGTAGAGGGCACGGATTTCTTCCAGATGATCATTCACTCTACTCGCAGGTGACGGCTTGTCGATAACAACGCTAAAGCTGAACTTTTTGGCATCTATTTCCAGATTTTTCATGAATAACTTTGCCGACATAATTTCCGGACATTTAATACGGACCTGCAAAAGTTTAAAACCGACATCTTCGACGGATAAAATCTTTTCATTGATTTTATATTGAGAAATCGATTCGAGAAATTCGATAAGGACTTTGTGATTTTTATTATATAGTTCGGCGTTCTCCAGGTTCCAGAAAGTAACCTTAACATGTCGAACTTTAATCTCATCGTAAACCGGACAATCCGACAGTGAATCGTTGAGAGTCATATTTCTGAATTTTGTTGTAATGATTGCGATTAATGTTTTTACTCTTTAACAAATCTCAATGATTTATTAATTATTTAAGCTTTTGTTTTTGCAACGAAACAGAAACAACGGAAATTTTCCGTTTCTAAAAATAGTTAAAAAAGATGTGTTGGGTGGTAAGAAGTAGTTGAAAATTAATAAATTCATATAGCTGCAAATTGATAAATTCATATAAATCTTATTCGGAATTAGGATTTAGCTAAGACCATTGAGTTGAACAAAAACTCTATGGCTCAATTAATTTCAATCTAAAAGTCCCTTTTTCATTGAAGTCGCCATTTTTTTGTCTGATCGTTCCCTGAATCTCGTTGCTCATACTTCCATTTAAATTGCGAAGTAAAAGATGATTAACCGAATTAATTATAAAATGGATGCCAAAAAAAACGAAAAAATGAATTATAATCAGAAAATTGAGTCCTTCAATGCCAACCAAACAGAGAGAAAACCTGGATTTTTGAATACATCAGCATTTCCTCGAAAACCTCTGGACGTTCTGAACGAAAATATCGCAAAAAATAATTCATCTACCAATCGCAGTTCCAATGTTGGGGCTGGGATTAATTCATTTGAAAACAACACCTACATGCCGAAAACTTTGATGGATAAGAACATACCAATAAGAGTGTACAAGGAGGTAAACGCACACACTTCTAGTTCTGTTACTAATCTTCCCTCTTATCAAGAGAAATGTTCAATGATTAAAAAAACGGATGACAAAGTAATTGCTCCTAATTCTCCAACTCAAAATAATTTCAGAGAAACTGTTTTTGTCACTTGTAGAGTAGCAGATTTAAAAAGCATTTATTCCAGTAACAATGATATGAAGGTATTTGAAGTTTTTGGCTCCATCAACTCAGCGATAACACACAGCACTAATCTCAGTTCATTAGAATTTGATTTGAAAGATAGATCTGGTTGCATCCAATGTATATATTACAGCAGCAACGAAAATAATGCGAGACTGATTCGTGGACTGATGTACAGATGTGTTGGGTACTACTTGCAACATTCTAACATATTTCACTGTGTTTCAATTAGGCGATCGACTGATTTGGAGATAGTCTTCAGTGAACAACTCATTAATGTGATGAAACCCAAATAGATAGCATAGATACTAGATACCTAATTTGAATATATTACATAGATTTCAGATATTTAATTTGACATTCAGTTGGCTTTTTATTGATGTTCATTCATACATTTTTTTTAAATTTGTGAAGTTTTTCAAGATTTGAAAAAATCTGTTTAAAATAATGACAGTGAATTATATATGTATATATATTATATGTATACACACTATGGGTTAAATTCTTATTTAAGATGACTGACAAACTGTGAAACTTTTTGTTTTTATTTCAAAAATCATCACACTAATTTAATTTGTAACATGGATCACGTCAAAATCAAATCAATGTATGAAATTCTCAATTAGGCTTAATTGAGTGGAACTTGTTTAAATGAAGGCTAAAGCGAGTTCTTCAATGTATGCATTTTTCATGTTGCTAAATATATTAATATTTGCTCTCATTGTCACAAAATTGAAATTGTCATTGAAATTTACAATACTTTTAATATAAACCATTTTTTAAAGTATTCCTACTAAATATACATTATAGGTCTAGATTATTATAGACAAAACGCTTCTGAAATGTAACTTCAGAACTTTAGCTAAATTTTGGGCCAAAAATTTGAAAAATTTTAGGCAAAAAGAATTTTATTTCTTATAAACCTTTAAAGTACATCAAAAGTATAATGGTTTGGGAGTAACAATAACATGACACTATTTATAAATTATAATTCTTATTATTAATATTCATAATAAAGATATTGTTATCATTTATATAATTTGCTAATGTTATTGACGATAATGTAATGACATTCGTTGATAATTACGTTAATCATTATTATTCACTAATTCAAACTTTGTTGTTCATAAATGCAAATTCTAAGTATAGACGGTTTTGTCATATTAAATCACGAATAATAGTGATAGTAGTAATAATAATGTACGTGTGGATATATGTATGTTTGTTTGTTTGTATGCATGTTTGTATGTATGTATGTAAATATGTATGAATGAATAAAATACATTTATAAACTATTATTTTCTCTAATGGATAATTAACCGTTATAAACTATTTTAAAAAATGAATAAAATGCGCGCGCGCGCGTGTGTGTATATATGTGTTTGTATGTATATGTATGTATGTTTGTATGTGTAGGTATGTGCGTGTGTAAATGTCTGTCAACTCTAATTCTAATTACTATTATAAGGTAATATCGAAAGATAAATTGATAATAGCAGAATTGAGACAACAGCAATCAAGAGCAAGGGGTGGGCAAACTTTTTGCTGTGAGGGCCGCACTGAAAACTATTTTACTTTTGGCGCGGGCCGTAGTTTGCCCACCCCTTATTTAGAGCCATCAATTACAACGACAAATGCAATAATAAGATAGTGAAATTGATTGTGATGAGCAGACGGAAATTGGTCACATACATTTATGACATGATTTTATTATTCATCATCGATAGAGAAATAAACTTATAATAATGACGGCTAGACACGCACACACACACGCACACACACATATATATATATACATATATATATATTTAATTATATTTATTATAAGGCAATTTAGACAAAGAGTATGAACAAATGAGTCAAAATTCTGGTAATAATAGTAAGAATAATGACAACAACAATAATAATTATAATAAGTTTTACATAAATTATGATAATGACATTTCTGCTTCGGTCTTTAGAGTAATGTTAATTGCTGGCCATCCATCCATCTAACTCCAGACATCACACGAATACTTCCCCGTAGATCTCAATCTATGTAAGGATGAAATTTTTTCCGGTAATAAAATTTGCGTATTAATTAGTTACACTGAATTGAATTTGCATATTAATTAGATACATTAGCATAAGTTTGCATATTAATTAGCCGGCTACCTTTTGATGTAGTCGTTGGCAGAGGCTGAATCGTGATTTCCGCAGGCCATTACGATTTTGTGGAGGACCTTGTCCACGTCTGTCGCCATGTTTCGCGCATCCCTAAATGAATGAGTGAATGAATGAGTGAAAGAATGAATTTCATACAAATGAGCCAGTAAATGAATGAATGAATGAATGAATGAATGAATGAATGAATGAATGAATGAATGAATAAATGAATAATGAAATTTAATAAATAATGCCTGAATTTTAAAAGATGATAATGAATAAATGAACGATGACGATTAATAACACATAAAACAGAAACACACGCACACACACAAGCAAACACACACACATACACACACACACAAAAGCAAACATACACACACACACATACAGACATACCCGCATATATAGAGATGGCCTTTTTGCTGTAGAACATTCCAGACCTCTTCAGAGTTCTGCTCTAATAAATGCTGGACATATACCTAAGATCAAATAAATAAAATGAATAATCACACACACACACACACACATCGTAACCTTTTTTTGGAAATAGATGGATGGGTAAAGATGAAAAAAAAGATAGAGAGAAAAAAGTAAAGAGAGAGAGAGAGACCAAATAAATGAAAAAGAAACAAACAGACAACCAGACACGCCACTACAAACCTTTTTCTCTTGATCTCGCGAAAATGCCAGGTAGAGTTTGTTGAGTGTGCCGTCCTTCAAGTACTCCTTCAACTCCTCCTCGTATATGAAATCTTCTGCCTCGTGCCGACAGCCAAAATACAGGTAGGCCTCTCCGAGGGGCTTGTCACCTGATGACGATGACGTCATAATGTGGCGATGATCGTGACGTCATAATGGCGATGATCGTGACGTCAAAATGATGGTGACGGTGGTTGATACATTATT
>NW_008704829.1:1138869-1157258 GCF_000326865.2 Helobdella robusta
ATTCTTTCAATAAACCCCTTTGGCTCATTTGAGGTCTGTGATGGGCTGGTGATGGTAATGATGGTTACAATAATAATAATAACGACAATAATAATAATAATAACTAGAACATGATGATGATGAGCATTATCAAATGATGAATAATACAACAAAGCAGAACATTTGAGATCCATCAAAGAAATAAAAATTAAGGAAAAAAAAAACTGAAATTAAAAAAATCACTAATTCACTAACTAACTTGACAGTTAATTTCTTGAAAACAGGTGGCGCAGTTTTCTTCCTGAAGCCAAAATAATAGGCACATCCCCCAGCTATCACAGCTAGCAGGAGGGCATCCAAGACCCCAAATGAACTCAACAAACTGTCAGACGACATTTTCTAGTGAGGTTTTCAACTCTTTCTTGAATTTATTAATCTTCTTTGTAGATTTTCTTCACAAAATTTTCACTTTAATGTTTAATTTTTTGTTGTTGATTCTTGAAACTTTGTTAGCAAATATTTAATATATAATAGTAGTCAGTTACAACAGATCAAACACATGCAGACAATCAAATTAAAAAAACACTAAAAAGATTTTAAGTTAGTAACTCTAGATCTGATCAGTAATAACTAACTGAATTATTTACTTTAATTAATTTAATTAACCTTTTAAATTTAAAAAGAAAAATATTTTAATATTTTATTTTAACCAGTCCAAAAATTTAATGGTGAGATTCAAGAACACCAGACTGTACTAGTTACAATTATCTTGTTTCGTAAATTTTATAATTTATTTATTTAACTAATTTTAAAATTTAATCCCTGAAAATGACGAAATTTCAGCCAGTAATTTTTTTTAAACTTGAATTTTGATTGCTGGAATCTGAAATGAAGTAAAAATTTAAAAAATTGTAACAAAATCATCAAATGACAATAACAACCCAGTACAAAACAGAATCAAAATCCAGAAAACAATTCAAAAAACAAAACTTGACGTCAAAAGTAACAAATACGTCACTTACGTCACATAATCACACCTAATTCAACCTTTCAACTCTTCGTAACTAACTAGTAACAGACGGACGATAATATAAAATACTTTTTGTAGGCATAGACAACTAATTTATATTTCATTTATATAAAAAAGACAAGTGCCCGTCTGATATCTATGTATATAAATATATATATGTTCATTATGATATACATGTATATGTATACAAACATATATATATATACAAACATACATTTCCTAAATTGGTTGTGCAATAGTAATTAAGATGACGAATTTCTGCTAATCTGTGAGGCATCATCATTGAACGATGTCTAAGATAAGTGAGTCCCAGAATAATACTACTACTACTACCACTACTACAACAACTAATAATAATAATAATAAAAATAAGAAGTAAAATAATAATAAAGATAAAAACTATAGTAGTAATAATGAGGATAATAACTGGTAAGGATGATAAATATGGAGATGAATAGTTTCGCTATGAATAATGCGGTTGTTTGTACTACTGCTACTACTACTACTACACTGCTACTACTACCACTACTACAACAACTACTACTACAACTAATAATAATAACAATAATAATAAACAGATATAGCGATGCAAAAAATTAACAAGCGTATGATATGGCCAGAAAGCATTTTTTTTCATTGTTGAGAAATGAAAATAAAATTTTAGTGATTTCAGTAAAACTTTATAATCGCTTAATTAGTATTAATTAGTAAAGTTATGAATGTGTGAGAATGTGTGAGTGTGTTTTTTATGAAAAAATACTAACAATAAAGACAACAGCAACAGAGATGAGATGAATCGGAATGAAATAAAATGAATTGAAATAAAACGTAAAATAACGTAAGTGGGTCGTACAGCCTCAATCCCATCACTGTCTATGTATCTTTCTATTTCTCTATCTCTCTCTCTCACTATCTATCCATCCATTCATCCATTTATCTATCAATCCATCCATCCATCCATCTATCTATTTATCTATCTAGCTAGCTATCTAGCTATCAATACATTTCAATAAATAGAAATGTTATAAATAAATAAAATCAATAAATAAAATGTTTATCTATGAGTACATACATATGCATACAAACAAACAAGCATACATACATTCATACACATACATACGTACATATTCGTACATTCAAATCAGTACACACAGAAAATAAAAGCGATATGGTAACAGATAAACTGTTAGATATTTATTTATCTCTCTCTTCTCTTCTTTCTTTTTTCAACTCTTCTAGCTATCTATATATCTATCTATCCAAAAACTCATTGATCTATTCATATATCTATTAATTCATTTATCAATCGATCAATCAATCAATCAATCAATCAATGTGAAATGAATCAAAATTAGATTGCGACGTATAAGTTATGAAAAAATATTACTTCATTATTACTATTAAAACTAAAAAAAAAACATAAATATAAAAACATCTATATCTATATATCAATGTATTTATGCAAATGACGTCACGCGGCAAAAACATAGACACGGAAACAGACTTACATTCGCACATCTATGCTAATAACCCACGAAATGTAATAAAGTGCTAAAGAATAGATAAAATACTCACCAACGCATCGCTACAGAATGATATTGCATAACTGATAGTGACGTCACAATGACGTAATAATAATAACAAAAATGAACACATTTAAAATTGTGGACAATAGCGTATAAATAATACCAGGAAAAAAAATTTTTACAAAAGGATAAATGAGTATAATACATGAATGAATGAATATATATATATATATATATATATATATATGAATGGTTTGTGTGTGTTTGTGATACTGCTGTCAACAAAAAATTTTAATACTGGTTAGCGAGATTTAAAAAAATAAGGAAAGTAACAAATTTAATTACAATGGAAACGTTATTATTATTAAAGACATCTTAATTAAAACGTTTGAAATTAGTCCAATAGGTTTTTAATTAATTAATAGTTGTTCACAAGAACAAAACTTGAACAATTCTTGTGTCACTTTACCATCATCACACTCTTGTATTAAAGATGAGCATCAATGAATAATATAAGCATTTATTATATATGTATTTATATATGCATATACATTCATATATATATGATATATTTATAATAATAATAATGTGATACATTTAACTGTGTGTATATTTATGAATTTGATTTTAGTTTTTTGAGTTTCAATAAGAGAAGTTTTTATTATTATACACTCAACTCTGCATTCGTTCAGAGGATCTGTATTCGTCAGAGGATTGAACTCTGCGACTAAAGGCTCAGTTGAGCGGAGTGGCTTTTTAACTCTCTCGTCTGAGACTATTTCAATGCAAGAAGATGTCCATATATTGCTGGAAGATCGTTTCATACTTTTGGCAACAGCAACAACAACAACACAACAACAACAACAACACAACAACAACAACAATAACAACAACAACAACGTCATCAACAACGAAAACATCAACATGATCAACAACAACAATCAACAACATCATCATCAACAACATCAACAAAATCATCAACGAAGACAACAACAATAATTATAATAGTAATAATAAAAAGAATTTTTAAAAATAGTAATCGAGTATTGCATGAGTATATTTAGATATACATATATATATATATATATATATATATATATATATATATATATATATATATATATGTGTGTGTGTGTGTGTGTGTGTGTGTGTGTATATAAATACATACAAACACAAACCCACATACACACCTACACAAACACACACACACAAACACACACACAAACACACATACATACACATACAATCACACACACACGTTCAAGATGAGATATGAAATCATTCCTGATACACGCGAAATAAGTAGATGAACTGTCCCATAGAAATGAAACTTCTTATAAAAATACTAGCAATCACAACAAAGATATTAATAATTATTAATCACTATCATAATCATCATCATCATCAACAACAAAAACACCATCACCACCACCATCATCATCATCATCTCATTATATCACCCAAGAATCGTAAGTACTGGCGGATATAATACCGGTCACCCAGTCGGGCAGTATCTGTTCTATGGAGGAGAGGGCGGGCGATAATTGAGTGGCGCCATTTACAAAATGGTGTCCCAGGAGGGCCACCTCAAGGTTTCTTCTCTCCGCCAATGGCTGGTTAGAATGTGTGCTCTGTAGAGAAAGAATGAATGAATAGTAAATGAATAAATGAATGGATGAGTGAATGAATGAATAGATGAGTGAATGAATGAATGAATGACTGAATGGATGAACAACCTCAACAACGAAATGCAGAGTGAACTGTTTCAGCTTATTATTCCTGTTATTATTATTATTATTATTACCATTTCTATCATCATCAGCACCATCGCGGTTACTACCGCCATAATTACCACTTATATTATCGCCCACACCACCATCAAAGATGGCGCCTCTGGCAACATAGATAAAATAATGCTTCTTATTATCGTCAGCAACATAGACATGGGGCATATCGGTGGGTGCCGGATTTTGGTTCCCTATCGACCACCAGGTCAGGTAAACGCTCGACATCGTGCTAATGTAAACGCTCATGTAGTTGGGGCCTGGTAGTCGTGATGATGATGATGATGTTGGTGATGATAATAGTGGCGATGATGATGATGATGATGACGGCGGTGATGATGATGATGATGATGACGGCGGTGATGATGATGGTGGTGGTGATGATGCTGATGATGATGGTTGCGGCGATGATGAAGATGGTGGTTGTGGTAATGATGATGATGATGATAATGATAGTAGTTGTGGTGATGATGATGACGAAAGTGAAGACGGTGATGATGATGATGATAGTGAGAAATCGAATTGGGATGAGACAAATAACAACGATGTGTAGGAGTAATATCATCATCCTCCTCCTCATCATCATCGTCGTCATCATCATCATCACCGCACCTCTGATGGAGAGAGTGTAGTTTATACTTCCACCACCATGGGCTTTTTTGTAATTGAACTCCACAATCTCGACATCAGGGAGGATTGATAGGGGCGGAGCTTGCTGGTGATAAACCTCACTGGGGTCAATCCATCAATCAATCAATCAATCAATCAATCAATCAATCAATCAATCAATCAATCAATCAATCAATCAATCAATCAATCAATCAATCAATCAATCAATCAATCAATCAATCAATCAATCAATCAATCAATCCATCAATCCATCAATCAATCAATCAATCAACCGATCAATCAACAAATCAATCAATCAACCGATCAGTCATTCAATCAGTCTGTTGATTACTCAATCATTCATTCATTCATTCATTCATTCATTCAATCAGCCATCCAGCCAACCAACCAAACAACAAGTCAGACAGCCAATCAACTAACTCCATGTGGGTGATGAGGGGCAGAAAGAATGCCCATCCGCAGTATGGCCTGTTGGGCAGGCAGGGAAGTTTTTTGTACGTTGAGAAGTCTCTGTAATTTTCATTCACCTGTTTGGTTGTCAATCAATCAATCAATCAATCAATCAATCAATCAATCAATCGATCGATCGATCGATCGATCAACCAATCGATCAACCAATCGATCAACCAACCAGCAAGCCAGCCAATCAACCAATAACGATAACAACAACATCAATAACACCAACAACAACAACAACAACGACATAAACATCGGTCAAAAATAAAAGCAACAACTACTTACTACATCATCTCCCAACACTTTATTTATATTATTCATATTTTTATTATTATTATTATTATTAGTAGTAGTAGTAGTAGTAGTAGTATCTTTAACTCCAGGGAAGTGCTCTAGTCTTGTCCTGTCTAGTGGAACGCAGACGATATTGTTGTCTTCCAGTACATCACTATCATCATCATCATTATTATTATTATTATTGTTGTTGTTATTGTTATTTTGAATGTTGTTGTTGTTGTTCACAGGAAGAAGTTCACCATGGAAACGTCGTCTGACATGCTAGACGATGATGATGATGATGATCACTCCCACGATAACCATCATCATCATGACAGACTTCATCATCATCATCATCATAATCGTCTCAGACATCATCATCATCATCACCATCACCATCCTAGACTTCATCATCATCATCATTATAGACATCATCATCATCATCGTTACCAAGAGACAACCTGCAAAAAGACTCTCTGATTAGCTGGATATTCGCTGCTGTTGTTGTATGGAAAGCCGACAGGAGTAAGTGTGGCGAGTGCGAAACAGACAGCCAGCGCCAGCCCCAAAGTGGCCAGGTGCCTCTTCGGAGACCTCGTCACCATCAACAGACTCACCTTCCAGAAAATTAATTCAGTAATAATTATTCTAGCAGTTGTAAGTTTTAATATAATAGTATTACCAATAACACACACACATATTGTTACACACACAAAAACACACACACATATTGTTACACACATAAAAACACACACATATACACACACACACACACAAAAACACACTAATAAACACACACACAAACACACTAATAAACACACAACCAAAAACACTAATAAACACACAAACACAAACACACACATACACACAAACACAAATTCAAACCCCACTCTAACATGGTAGGCCATGAAATAGAGACTGAAGACGGCGACGGCAGTCCCGATGATGAGGTCGGGATTTTTGGACGGCCCTGCACGGCCCATCAAGGGTATGAAAGTGTTTAGTGCCCCCTCAAGGAAGTAAATATTTAGCAGACAGGATGGCAGAAGTGAAAGAATCTGGCAGGTCAGGTGGTGGTAGTAGTGATCTGAATAATAACAAATGGATGGATGGATGAACGAGAAAACGAACGAATGAATGAATAAATGAATGAATTAATTAAATATTTAAAAAAATGACAACTAAATAGACAAATGTGTGAATGAATGAATTGATATCAAAGTAGACAAATGAATCGCAGAGTAGCCAGATAGAAAAAAAAGAACGAATGAATGGTTGAATTAATGAACGGATGAATGAATTGATGGATGAATAAATGAACAAATGAAAGAACACACACAAAAAATATCCACCTTTCTGATTCCATTTGAAGATGTTAACCAGGAAAACTTTCAACAGAAATGAAGATAGATAGACAGAAAGTAGAAAAGATGACGCCACCTGCTTCCAGGACAAAAAAAGTAGGGATGTGCTGATTATGACCAACTGGCCGTCATCCAGAAGGCTTTCCATATTTGAAGCTGTCAATCTCGTGTGCTTTCATGATGGGAAATAGTGATGAATGAACTCGATTATTTTCAGATAAATGTCAACTCGGCAATACGTATCTTACATAACATTTCTTTGGCAAACTTTTAAAACTAAAATGTCAACAGTAAGTTTATATAAAAGGTGATAATATTAAAAAAACCTTTGTCCAATAGGATTGCAGGTAACTCATGACCGAGATAACGCCGGCCAATGAGGGAGCAGCGTAGAGACCAATCAGAAGCCACCTATTAGAAAACCAGGTCATGGGAAACCCAAGAAAATCGATGAGGGCAGCTACCGAAAGTGAGGCTAAAATGCCAGCCACCCAGGACAATATCGTCGACAGGACAGATGTTGTCAGGTGGAAGAGGTAGCCTACATATTTATGACCATAATGGAAACGATAATAAGATAAGAAACTCTCTCTCTCTCTCTCTCACACACACACACACCACGTGCCAACATTTGGACTTTTAAAAGCGTGAGTGTATATACATATATGAAATGATCTTTTATTCAACAACAATTTCAAATAAATAGAAAATAATTGTTAGAATGATTGAAATAACACGCCAAGTTCATCGAGCCGGACTACCTTTCTGAAGAGTTAATTTAAATATGAGTAATTTTAACCAGAAAAGTGTGTAGTGAAACTCTAAAAACGAAATTTAAATCATTCAGCATTTTAATATATAAATAAAGTGTAAATGGTAATTTAAAAAAAACATTAGAACAAATTAGATTCTTTTATGAATGATTTCAAGATCTTTTTAAACTTGTACGAAGATATAACATTGCAGATTAGGTTGTTTTCTTTTTTGAAATTTATTCCAGAGTCGGGGACCCGAGCAACTAATATGGAAAATTAAAATGTTCTTGTTTTGCCAGTTTTAAAACAAGACAGTTTTGTTGTGTTTCTCTGGCTCTTTTGTATTTGAAGAGAAGGCCATTTAGCTGTTTGAAGACGAAAATTCCCGTAAGGTAAGCATGTTGTCGCGTGAAAGAGAAGGCGAGATTTGATCGTGATAAAACATTTCTAGAATTTTTTCGATTGAAGGCAGCTGTCTGGGTGCATTTTTACTGCCATTTTCATGAGTTGAAAAATTCCTTCAGTGTGGAATTTACACGTTGAAGCCCAAACTAAATTACAATAGTTAACATATGGCCGACGTAATGCATTGTACAGCAACATACGACTTCTAGTGGAAAGATAAAATTTGTGTTTTGTTGATTAAGCCAAGGCCTCTGGCAAACTTTGAAGCAACATTTTTTACGTGAGGTACAAATGTTAATTTTTGAGCTATGTACATTCCTAGAAATTTGCAAACTTCAGTGTCACTTATAATTACGTTGTCAATACAATCGTCTATGAATTCTACCCATATATATGTTACATTCTATACATATATATATATATATTTACAATATTCTATGAATTCTACCCATATATATGTTACATTCTATACATATATATATATAAATGGATATATATATTATGGTCTATTACCAACATATATATATATATATATATATATATATATATATATATATATATATATATATATATGAATATATGTCATATTCTATATATATGATTCTACCGAATGGTTGGCATCATTCAAAATTCAATATATAACAATACAGTTGTCACAGTGCTTTGATGTCTTTTGTACGATCACAACCATCACGGTATCACAATCCATTTAAATTAAATAAATAGTCGGGGTTTTTCTTTGTTGTTTTATTATAATCATCACCGAAATCGCGATTAAAGGAAGAAAATTTTTTGATGTATGTCGTTAGTAACATGGCCAGCACTGACAAAGCATGGAAGTTAAAAACCGTTTTATTGATGTCAGGAAGAACTTAAAAAACAATTGGCGTTTATGGCTTTTTTAAAATTGGTTATCAAGTTTATTTTATTTCATTAGATTATTTATTATCATTATTTTTATTTCATTATTTAGTTTATTTCATTATTTGAGTTCGCAAACGAAAGCTGGACGCACACGCACGCACACACACACACACACACACACACACACACACACACACACACACACAAACGAGCACTAACAAACCTTTACGTGCTAGTGATGACAAGACTTTGAGATGAACCAGCAAACAGAGCAAATTATTATAAGCAAACAAGAATGAAGCCCTAAAGCAGACAACCGAGTAGCCAATCAGGTCAAAGAATACAAGCTGTTTGTATGGAAACGAGTCGGGATTGGTCAAGTAGGCGGAGCTCGCTATGGACCTGACCAATGAGAAGAGGTTTTCACCTGATTAAAATAGCAGTGAAAAAACATTCACAATCATTATTGCCGTCATCATTATCGTCACCATCGTAATCATCATCATAACCTCCTCTCTGTATACATCCAGCTGGTATCATTCTAGGAGTATCATGCCTCGTATGATACACGTATCCATTCTTTATGTACGCAATGTCAAGGCCTTTGGTGATGATGATGATGATAACTATGATAAGATGGTTGTTGTTGATGGTGATGATGGTGATAAAAACAGTAGAACAACAACATGAAATTAGTGATAATGAATACCAATAAATCACTCATTTTTCGTATTTTAATTAAATAATTGATTCATCATTCATTCAACCCATCCAACCATCCATTCATTCATTCCTACATACATTCATTCATTCAGCCATTCATTCATTCCTTCAAGCCATCACACTTACCTGGCAGTTTACCGAAATCTCTAAAGATTCTAAAATCAGTTTCTGACTGTATGAGGCCACTTTGAAAAATTTCCTGAGCCAAAATGCTGGCAAATGGGTGGGGCACATTTTCCACATACATGTTCAACAGCCAAGGGTGTTGAGATGCTGTGATTTGATTGGTCAGTCGTTTGTTACGCTGTGACGTGATTGGTCGACGAATTACAATACCGTAACGTCAGTTTGATGGAAAACTATAATGTCGTAATGTGATTAGTTAGTGAATTATGATGCAACGATGTGATTGGCTGGTGAATTACATTGATATTTTTTGATTAGATGGTGAATCATAACGTGGGAGTAGCTTACACGCTGATTGATTTGGCAGTTTAATGACTAACAAAAACACTAACAAGATTGAAACAAGAGTTCTTTGCCCCCGGCTCCTGCACCCTCCAAATTTATGAATGCCCTCACGTCATGGAACCACCTGTGTGACGTCACAAACGCATGGCTACCCTGTCATGTTATACGAGGCATTTGTGGGTATAGGTGCAGTTAATTGAGTGTATTGGATTGAATTGATGTGATCCATTCAATCAATTTTTTTTGTTATTTAATTATTTAACAAATGTTTATTAGCGTGTTTATGTGGATTCTTACGCGCGCGCGTGTGTGTGTGTGTGTGTGTGTGTATTTATAAAAGAATATGTTTATTTATGAGACAATATGTGTGCATTTAAGTGTGTATACATGCGTGAAAGTACACATTCATGTATTGGATGTAGAATCTACATTGTAGATCTATTGGTAATCCTGTACATCATAGCTCCACACTGACTAACTTGTAATATTGTTTCCTCGGCGCCATTAAACAGGAAGATGACGTCATGAATTAGGGATGTGTCTTGTCGTTCGACTAGCGCTCTCAATACTTCCAGCATTATAGCGCAACTTACGGCGTCATCTGATGTTCCTGGAGTTGTTGCATGTATGTGTGTATGTATGTATGTATTTTTTGTCGACTTAAAAGGTTTTCTATACAGCAAACATACAAACAAACATACAAACAAACATTAAATAAATTGAGTATACCATAAAACACAATTAAATATAGTAATCTAACCGGGAGTGTTAATAAATGTATCATAATGACAGTTAACAAGCAATGCAGGGTTGAGTTCACTTGTCTTGTTCCCCCCTCCGTCAGATGATGATGACAACCTCACAATCACGTTCTGAATGTTCTGATAGACGTTCGTGAAGCCACCTAGAAAGTCCAAATCAAAGGAACCGCTAGCTGTCTGAATTTCTGCCTAAAAAAGTCAGTTTTTGAGATTTTTATTTTCCTTGAACATTTTTAAAGAACCAATCTTCAAGAAATTAAAAATAAAACCTCAGTACCTTGTGGTTTGTTCAAAGATAATAAAAATTATAATAAAAAAAAATTTAGTTTTATAGTACTAGAACTAATTTAATTGCATCATCAAACTTACAAACTATTACCTCAATTTTCTTTTTGTTCCAAACAATTCTTTCATTTCTTCTTTTAATCTTTTCAATCTCTCGCATCAAAAACTGGACGGCCAGAACTTCATTCTCTCGACTGCCGACTATTCTGCTACCCAGATCAACAAAACCGTTCAGATAATCCCGTGCCCTTTCCTCAGAGAAAACATCAGCCGACCCTAACTTTGCACTAATCGGCTCGGGGAAAGTGTAATTTCTGACGTAGATGAAACAGGCAGCGAAAAAATATACTAAAATGATAAAGACCCATGATGAACCTTTGTAATTTAAGTCTTTGGCAAACGATGCACGGCCAGCTCGTCTAGTGACATCATCATCGTCGTCGTCATCTTTGAAAAAATTTGCACTTTGATTATTAATAGCATTAGTGAGATTAGTTCTATGACGGAGAGATTCGCGCATAGTGCTCTTGTTTAAAAAAAAAATTTAACTTTAAAACAGATTAAAAGACAAATTAAAAATTAGATTTTGGCAGTCTATCTAAAAGACAAATTCGCTTTTAAATTTTATATAATTGTGTAGCGCGCAGCATTTTAGGTTAACGTAGTAGATTGCTTATAAAAACCCAACTTTTCACTAAAACTCGAACAATCTACAAAAAATTTACTTAGCAAAACATCATTTTTCCAATTTATTCATTAAAAATACTCTACAAAATTAAACGCGTGCACATTGCTATATATTGATATAAAACAACACACTAAATATAACCATATGAAAATAAATGTTGTGATTAAATAAGCATTAATATAAACTTTGGAAATGTCTATATATGTATATATTCTATATTTATGTCTATATGTCTAATAAATGTCTATATATTCATTAATTTATGTTATAAAAACTAAGCAGTTTGTTTGGTCCAAATTAGTTATCAAATATAGTCAGGAAATCTTTAAAATTAAATTATATATATATATATATATATATATATATATATGTATATATATATATATATAAGTATTACATAATGACAATGTGATACTGATGAATGAAATGAATGATATAATTATTGTATCATATCAAGATACTATCATCATAGTCATTGTAGAACCATTGTAGCTATTGTTAGCATTATATTGGTTATACATTTCTAAGAAATTTATAAAGAATATAATTAAGTATTAAGATCTAATACATGTAAAACACATCAAGCACAAGGAATCATAGGTTGTTTAACTGGAATTTGAAGGTGGTGTAAAAATATTAGCAATTAAAATTTCTGTTCAAAAAATTTATAAAATATTTTAAAAAGATTTAATTCAATATACAAACAAACGAAGCAGTGAAGGAACAAACGAATGATTGAACGAACGAACAAACGAACTAATGAATGGATGAATGAATGATTGAATGAATGAATGATTGAATGAAAATCACATGAAAACTGATCAAACTAATGAATGGATGAGAATCACTTAAATATAAACAAACAAATAAGTGAATGAATGATTGAACGAACGAATGAATGAATAAATGAACGAATGAATGAATGGAGAAATGAAAAAATAAATGAAAGAAGAAAAGAGAGAAAAAGAAAGAAACGAACACATGAATAAATACATTTAGTAAAAGAATGAAACTGAGAATTTAAAAATTTTTACAGGATCACCATACAGAAAATAAATGGATGTAAGCCTTCGTATATATAATTATACAGACAGCAGCACTAGAGTTTAGAAGTTCACAAATATGAAATTGGGACACAACATTAAAAGTGCACTGAGAACAAATAGGTAAATACATAAATAAATAAATAAATTAATTCATTCATTCATTGACTAATTAATTAATTAATGAGTAAACAAATGAATAAATGTATGAATGATAAGTAAGTCTGGAATAAATTGAGAATTATTAAAAAATAAAAAATTTTTCAGTGATATTTTCACAAAAAGTGTAATAATTGATATATATATATATATATATATATATATATATATATATATATATATATATATATATATATATATATATGTGTGTATATATGTATATAATCATTTATTTGCTTTTTGTTAACTAATTTAGAAAAGCAAAATAATTTTCCAGTTGTTTCTATGTAAGCAGCAGTAGCAAAGAGGATTGGTATGAGTTTGGCTGGTTGGTTGGTCCCTTGAGACGTTTGTGTGTGTTTGTGTTTGAGTGTGTGTGTGTTTGTTTGAGTGTGTGTTTGTTTGTTTGAGTGTGTGTGTGTATTTTAGTGTGTTTGTGTGTGTGTGCGTGCGTGTTTAAGTTAGATCCTCTCATACTCAGAGGTTCTGCAGTGGCAGCAGCAGCAGTTCTGTGTCGGTAGGAGGAGGGGATGATGAAAAATTATTGAAAAATCTTAAATAAAATTGCAAAAAAGACTGAAAAAGTATCAAAAAATGTGAAAATTTGAAAAAATGTCATGTATTTTTATGTCATAAATCGTCATTTGTGTTATCACTATTATAAAATGGATACATCAATATTAAAGAAAACTTCAAAAGTAAGCTACTGACAAACAAAGAAAGAGAGAAAGTGATTTACATTAAACTAACTTATCAACCTAAACAACCAACCAGCAAACAAACAAACCAGCAAACTGACCAACAAACCAGCCAACCAACCAGTTAACCAAGCAACCAACCAGTTAACCAACCAGTTAACCAACCAACCAACCAACCAACAAACCAACTGACACTAGCCAACCACAAAACAAATAAACCATCTCCAAAACGAAAATCCAAACAAACCCTGATTGACAAGCAGAAACTGTCATAGGCGGAGAAACCAGGTACATCTCCGAATCTTCTTTTCTTCTCGAAGTAAAGTTTGTCAGCAGCGTAAACAACACTTACACAGATTAAAAGCAATGCTAAGACACTGTGTGGTTTTTTATGAGTATGTGTGTGTGTGCCAGTGTATGTGTGTGCCAGTGTATGTGTGTGTGCGTGTGTTCGGGTGTGTGTAGACGAGTGTATGTGTGGTATAGGTAAGAAAAAACACACATACTAACAAACAAACAAACAAACATACAAATAAACCAACAGACAACAGACAAAACTAACAAGGTCACAATACTTACACAGAGACAAAAAAAAGACCAAAGATCAAAAAACCACAAACCCGAGGATGACATAGAGAAGTATGTACCCTGATTTACTTTTGCCACCATCACCATGGTAACAGGCTTTGTTGGTTAGCAGTAGAAACTTCTATGGGTGGGGTCCATAATAATAATAATAATAATAACAAAAATAATAATGATAAATAATAATAACAATAATAATAAATAGTGAGAATTACAAGATGGAAATAAATGATATTAATAGGTAAGAAAAAAATTGAAAAATTAAAAAAATTTTTTTTCCATAATCTAATGAAAACCAATAAACCTGCCAACCAAAAAACCAATCAGCCAGCCAAACAACCGATCAATCAATCAATCAATCAATCAATCCGTCAATCAATCAATCAGTCAACCAACCAATCAAAAAACTAACATAAGTCGAATTACTGCCATCAACGGCAAGAGCGCTAAAATGATCGGACTCTGTAACATTGTCTATACACATCACCGTCACCTCATAAGTCGTCCTGTTATTATTCAACAACAACAACAACGACAATAATAAAAAACAATAATAAAAAACAATAATAACAACAGCAACAACATCAATACCAACACATCAGTATAGATAATGGACCAGTGAGTTGAGTTAATGTTATGGAATGTGGATTGATTCGTTCTAGCAAGTATCACTGTATGGTTTAGCATGCCATTGATTTTCTTGTATAACTGTATGTATATATATATATAAATATATGTGTGTGTGTGTGTGTGTAAGTATTATCACATATTTGTGTGTACTTATATGATGAATAATTTCTTGTATGTGTATACAATTTGTTGCATGCATGCATATGTGTATGTGTGTGTGTCTGTATCTATGTATGCATGTATGTATATATGCAAACAGTTATCATTCTTAAATTAATTTCTAGCAGAAACAGACAAAACAAACCGCCACATCATTAGACTCTAAAAGTGAATTTCCACAAGGAGTGAACCAGTAGTCGACAGACTCATTGACTGTCCTAACCTCTGTACTTACACTAACACTAACAAAAATTTAAAAATCAAGAGCATTTTTATTATATGAATTTAAATATTTATACAAATTGGTAGTTTAATTATTGATTTCAATCACAATTAGCTATTAATTACAATAATTGAATAATGTTTACCCTACATTACAAAATTTAATAATAATAATAATAGTAACTTTTGAATAAAATTCAAAATAGATCTAAAAACCAGCATTTCACATGCAAACAAGCGCAAAAAATCAACGTACGACGGCCATTCACTAACTCACTAAACTAACCCTGCTAAATCGAGCTCCAAATTATCGCCCTCCTTACAATGGCAAGTGTTGTTAGGTAACAAAGGACACACTGCAGAACTTTCCTCCACAAGAAACGACCAACCCAAATCGACGGAAACCACCATTAAAACAGCAAAATCGATTAAATTATTTTTTGAAATCATTTTTGAAAAGTTGGTTTAGTGATAAATTTGCTTTTTTTAAGAATTAAGTGGAAAAAGAAAAAAGTCATGTGAAAAGTTTAAAATGTTACGGGGGGGGGAAAAACCAGGCGACAAATTAGGCTGGTCTCAAAGTAAAAAGTGAATCTAAGCTTAAAATAAAAATGTACTCTAGACATGTATTTAAATGAAAAACTAATCAAAGCTATATACTGATATTTAAATAAATAAGCATTTTACTGGCAAAAAAAATCAAAAAAAATAAATTTAAATAAAATGAAAAAATACGTTATTATCAGCCATTTTGCTAAAAACCGAGGTTTATTTGAAAATAAATCTTTAAAAGTTGAAATATAACACTCTAATGCAAAATTTTCTATTTTGATTCAAACTTAAAGCAATCTTTATCATTACGATCATCATTATCACCATCACCTCCATCACCCTCACCTCCATCATCATCACTATCATCACCATATTAATCATCATCAGCACCGCAATGATGACGTCATCTGATGCATCAATCAAAAAAACTAAATAACGATGGGCATTATTATAATTGCTACCTGGCTTAATGATAAATGAATGCCATGAGCGTTTAAAAGGTTCATCTTGTGTCACCTGACTTTCGTGTTGGATTAAGGACGACGATGATGATGATGATGACGACGACGATGCTGATGACGATGATGAGGAATAGGATGATGATGATGACGATGATGATGATGATGACGATGACGTTTATGGTAAATATAATAGCCAAGATGATAGTGATGATGGTCAGCTAAAATGATGACGATGATGATGGTTATAATAAATTTAATAGAGACGACGATGATGATGATAGTGGTCGTTACGTCAGTGATGATGATGATGGTTACGTTAGTGATGATGATGATGGTTACGTTAGTGATGATGATGATGGTTACGTTAGTGATGATGATGATGGTTACGTTAGTGATGATGATGATGGTTACGTTAGTGATGATGATGATGGTTACGTTAGTGATGATGATGATGGTTACGTTAGTGATGATGATGATGGTTACGTTACTGATGATGATGATATGACGATGACTACATGATGTTATAATGTTAAATATAGCTGCCACTATTTCTACGTGCTATTAAGTTTGTTTTCCATAATTGATTCTACTATTTTTGGCGATTAAAAATCTTTTTTTACTATTATTTTCATCATTTTAGTCATCATCATTATCCTCCTCATCATCATCATCATCGTTATCAGCATCATCACCACCATCATCATCATTTTTTGCACTTTACATCAAACTGTATTAAAAATAAGCTAATAAAAGAAATTGCGCATTCTCTAAATTCTCTCTCTCTCTCACACTCTTCTTTTCTCTTTCTCGTTCTCTTTCTTTTCCTCATTCTTTCAATCTCTCTTTCTCTCTATCCCTCTTTCATTCTCTGTGTCTTTTGTTTTTTTTTGTAACTTTTCATTGTCTAATTAATTGCTTTTCTTTCGATGATGCTTATGCGTCTTTCTCTCTCTCTCTCCCCTCTCTTTCTTTCCTCTTTCTCTCTCTCTCTCTTCCATCTCTCCCTCTTCTTCTTTCTTTTCTCTCTCTCTCTTTTTCCATCTCTCTCTCTCTCCATACAAATTACACATACACGTAGATATATCTACTGAGTATATATAAATATAGTTCGATTGGTAGCACGTTAATCGTCTTGTGAAAATTAAGATGTAGATATTTCTATTATTAATATTATTATTCGGAATTTTTTAAGAAAAAATTAATAATAATAAGAAATAATTAATAATAATAGAAATAATAATATCAGGAAACCAAATTATAACCAAACAATCACGAATTTTATATAAAAATTAATTATATTAATTAATTAATTAAATAATTGATTTATTAGTTATTTAGTTTGGATGTATAATAATAAGAACAGATAAAAAAAATTTTCAAAATAATAATAATAACTATAATTATTATTGTCAAAATCAAAAACACTAAATATCGAAAATGCAAGTCCAGAGAGTAACGTCATCGGATCACGTGAGCAGGTTAGTTGGCGTTTATGGCAATGATGATTTACAATACTACTACTACTATTACTTCTACTACTACTACTACTGCTACTACTACTACTGCTACTACTACTACTGCTACTACTACTACTACTACAACTACTGCTGCTACTACTACTACTACTACTACTACTACTACTACTACTACTACTACTACTACTACTACTACTACTACTACTACTATTACTAAAACTACTACTACTACAACTGCTGCTGTCGCTACTACTACTACTAATACTTCTAGTTATGATGATGATGATGTTGATGGTGTTGGTGATAATTATGATAATTCATAGTCTTAAAAAATTTCATAATTTTTTATAAAGAGTTATTAAGAAGACAAGCCCGAGCGGAAGGGTATGTAAAAGAACGAACGAACGA
>NW_008704829.1:1160321-1162821 GCF_000326865.2 Helobdella robusta
CAAACAAGTAGACATACACACAAATCACACATACACATTCATCATCTTAATATTTTTTTCCATCATGTTTTACACACTCCTAACACACACACACACATCTACATGCACACACACGAACACGTAGACATACACACAAATCACACATACACACATACACATAATTTTTTTCATCATATTAATATTTTTTATCATTTTTTACACACACCTAACACACACACACTTCTGCACGCACACACACGCACACACACGCACACACAGAGAAGGATTCCCACTGCACTCAGGCCAAGTGGGATTCTGCAGGACCTACCACATCATTCCCACTCTCAACAGGAGCCGGGATAAGATCGGATTGGCGTTGGACGGGAAGTTGAAATACGAAGATACCGGACTGGCTTCCTCAACCATGTTTGTTGGGTTTTTTGGAATTTTTAGTGGGGGTTTTGGAACTTTTATGGGATTTTTATGGGGTATTTTGGCATTTCTATCAAGTTATTATGGAATTTTATGGAATTTTTTTGGAATTTTACGGGATTTTTCGGAATTTTTATGGGATTTTATGGTATCTTTATGGTATTTTTATGTATTAATTCATCCATTCATCCATCTATCCATCCATCCATCCATTCATTCATCCATTCATCCATCCATTCATCCATCCATCCATCCATCCATCGAAGAGTCCACAGTGAAAACGACCGAGACAGTCTTGGGATCATCATAGCTTATTTCGTCAGGGCGAAATTGACCTTTGGCATCGGGACAAGGTTACGCATGGCGTCATCGATGACGTCATCATCATTATTATTATTATTATTATTATTATTATTATTATTATTATTATTTGTATTATTAAACATTTAAAAAAATTTTTAAAGATAACTTAACGAAGTGTTTAATTAATTCAGATATACTAATTATGATAATTGATTTCATATTTTGAGGTTTGATGGTGGTAATAAAAATGGGTGGGTTGTCATTATTTCATTATAGTAATGCTTGTTGTTGTTGTGGTTGTAATTGGTGTAGCTGTTATCGTGATTATCATTAATGTTACCATCATCATCATCATCATCACCACCACCATCATCATCATCATCATCATCATCTTCTTCTTTATTGCTGTATTGACAATAGAAAAAGTATCATTAACATCATCATCATTATTTTCATCACCATCATCACCATCCCCATCATCATCATCATCATCACCATCACCATCACCATCACCATCATCATCATCATCATCATCATCATGACCTGCAATTAGTGACGTAGTGCTGGAAGTGCCATTCACCTTGAGCCATCCGTCAAAATATCCAACCAATGAGATGACGGTGATGAAATCACGTGACCAAAGTAATGATGATCGTCGTGATAGGTGAGTGAGTGAATAAATGAATGAATGAATAAATGAATGAATGAATGAACAAACAAACGAAAGAACGAAAGAGCGAACGAACAAACGAATGAATGAACGAGTGAGTGAATGTGCAACTAATGATTGAGAGATTAACTTGCATAATAATCGAAGTAACCATTGTCATCATCATCATCATCACCGCAATCGTCATCATCGTCGCGGTCGTCATCATCACACCCACCACCACAACCACCATCCAGTGACGCCACGAATCGCGAGGACGTTAGACTCTTCGACGAATTCGCCAGGACGTGCCGCACCACCCAAGAAGGAAAATTTTAATTCCCAGACCAAAATAATTTCGAAACGAGACTAACCTAATTTCGTAACGAGACTAACCTAATTTCGAAACGAGACTAACCTAATTTCAAGACGAATGTTCAATCTTAATTAAATATTATCGATTAATTAATTAATTAGTTAATTAAACTGATCTACTTATAGATAATCCCATTTTCAACAATCACTCAATTGAGTCTGATCACATTTCTTACTTTCATATTATTCTAGCTGTGAAACACACACATACACACACACATACATGCACAATGCACACACATACATACACACTTTCACACACACATACACACTCTCACACACACCACACACACATATACACACATGCACACACGCGCATAAACACACATACACAGACACACACATATTAGTATTTGATTAATCGCTTGATCCAATAATCATTAGCCAGTAAAAGTTCTATCGTGTAAATATTAATATTATTAGTAAATGCACACACAAACACACATACACGCACACACGCACGCACGCACACACACGCACACACACAAGATGATAATGATAATGATGACTATGGAGATGGTGAGGAGGACGATGATGATGATTTGCTTTTTTACCGATTTGTCGAGAGAGAGAGAGAGAGAAACTAAAAAGATTAGTAATATTTTTGAAAAAAGCAAAGAAACGAAAAAAATAATTATAATAAATCAATCAATCAATCCGATCGATCGATCGATCGAACGAACGAACGGACGAACACATAATTTTAGTCAGATGTACACACAATCAAAAACACACGCACACAAGTACACACACACACATACA
>NW_008704829.1:1166970-1176376 GCF_000326865.2 Helobdella robusta
TAAATAATATGAATAGTATAAAAAATAATATATAATGATTACTTCGAGAACTTTTAGAGCAAAATAAGTCTGCGTTGGTGGATGGTAGGTGAGGACAACTCTGCCAAATGTTCCAGTTCCTAGGAATGAAAATTAATTTGTCAAAACAGTTGTAGTAGTTGTAGTGTCATGACTAAAACGCCTGGTCTGCGGTTGTAGTCGCTGCTTTTGTGGCTGTTGTTGTGGCTGTTGTGGTGGCTGTTGTGGTGGTTGTTGTTGTTGTGGCTGTTGTTGTTGCTGGTGTTGTAGTTGTGGTTGTTGTTGATGCCTCTGAGAATTAAATAAGAAAACTATACAAACTATTCATGCAAGTTTACAAAAATATACAACACTTTTTACGTCTACAAAAATATACAAACACTTTGTATATATACAACCGATTCGAAAAAAAACAGCTGACACGGTACGTTAACAGCTGGGAAAATAATTCATTTGAAAAATATTTCAAGGTCAGATTTGTAAAAAAAAAACAAAATAAAAAACTGAAAGAAAAGAAGGAAAAAAAACACCAACAAACGAATGAACGAACAAACAAACGAAGAACGAACAAACGAACGAACAAGCAAACAAACTGCAACAAAACTAACCCAAAGTGCTTCTAAGTTCTAAATCCTTATGGTGATACTTCTTCCTCATTAAAGATAACTTTTCAATTACTGATAGTTTGGCGTGTTGATGTTTTGTTGCCGATGTTGTTGTTGATTTTGTTGTTGTTGCTGTTGTTGATGCTGCTGTTGTTGTTGTTGCTGTTGATGTTGTTTGTCGCAAATTTTCTTCAACATTTTCGATCAGGTTATCAACTTGTTGCCGTTGTTGTTGTTGTTGTTGTTGTTGTTGTTGTTGTTGTTGTTGCTGCTGTTGTTCGATCAACATTTTCGCCCCGAACGTTAGAAGTTATCTTTTTATTATTATTATTATTATTAAGATATTTAATTAAGCGCTAATTAAAATCAAAAAGTCCTCAAATTATCTTTGATTATTTTAAACTCGCTATAATTTCAAATAACATATAAATAATTTAAAAAAAATTACTACTGAGGCAACTACTATTACCACTAATACTGCTGCCGCTTCTGCTGCTTACTGCTGCAGCTACTGTCGCCACTGCTACTACTACTACTCTATTAGTAATGATAATAACAATAAAAATAATAAATTTAATTTTTTGATTTTTTAATTCTTTAATAATAAAATTAATTCTTAAATATTACCGAAGCATTAGCGATGAAATATTTTCTCACAAACCAAATCATTCAATACATGAATGTATCCATCTTTAGCGGAGCAAACACAAACTAAATGAATGTTTGGGAACTTATATACATAAATACAAACATACATACATACATGCATACATACATACATACATACATACATACATACATACATACATACATACATACAAACATACATACATGCATACATACATACATACATACATACATACATACATACATACATACATACATACATACATACATACATACATACATGCATACATACATACATACATACATACATACATACATACATACATACATACAAACATACATACATGCATACATACATACAAACATACATACATACATTCATACACACATCAATCATTAACATACTCAACGATTGCAATCTTCCTTATTAATATAAATTTTTGGATGGATAGATAGATGGTTTATATAAATAAATACATTCATAACACACACACACATAAATATATATATATATATATATATATATGATAAATAATAAATAAATAAACGAAAATGAATATGTATATATGTTTAATCATCGTCGTCTTCTTCACCGCCATCATGATCAACAACAACAACAACCACTACTACTACTACTACTACTACTACTACTACTACTACTACTACTACTACTACTTCTACTACTACTACTACTACTACTAATACAACTACTTCTACTACTACTACTACCGCAATAATAATAATAATAATAATATTGTTATTATTATTATTATCTTTATTATTATTTGTGTTGTTGGATGATCTACAATATAGAGAAGGTTGTTGTTGTTGTTATGGTTCTTTTCTCCCTAAGCTTACGCAACTTTGTAAACAAACACTCTTCTAAGAAGCTGCAACTTGTGATGATGAAGATGACGATGATGGTGGTGATGATGGTGGTTATTATGGTGGCTGCTGCTGTTTTGGTGGCTGCTGTGGTTGCGATGACGACGACGATGATGGCGATGCTGCTGATGATGACGTTGTTGGTAATAGTAATGATTGCGATTTTGACGAGAATTATGATGATTATGTCTGACTAAGACACAACTACAGAGGCTTTATTGAGCTGGCTGAATCAATTGCGAGTGTAATACATCTCGTTAAAAATCCACACAAAATCCTACAAAACATAACTTGCTTCATGCTTCCATCACAACTTACTGCAGTTTATGCGTTTAAAATTACCTGAAAAATCAATCGCCTCTCTTCTGTCAGTTCAAAATCCGCAAAACCTACTGCATAAAAATCGAAGTTTGAACATGTAACTTCAATCTCAAACAAGCTGCTTTGGTTGAAAATCGTGGAATGATTAATTTTCAAAATAGGTGCTTCATTGTCTTGCTAGAATCTGACACGGTCTAACTCTAGAAGATTAGAAGATTAGAAGAACTCTAGAAGAACTCTAGAAGAACTCTAGAAGAACTCTGAGTTCATGAAAGAAACATCTGAAATTGAAATATAACACTGACGTTGCTGGATGCATCATTTGGAAGTTGAAATAATTTGCCAGTCTTGCTGAGAGTACTAAATAAATCATTGATTTTATTTTGAGAAGAATTGAAAACACGTTTGTTTTCGTTGAATTTACAATGTTTATTTGAATTTTTTATTTTGACTGATTTAATTAATGAATGAACGAACGAATGAACGAATGAATAAATGAATGAATTAGTTAATTAATTAATTAGATAAATGAAATGCTATTCAATTAAATAATTAGTTATTTAACTAATTAATTAAAGAATTAATAAGCCGAAAAACAATTTCAGTTTTTGAAAGCAATTCAAATCGCCAATACTTTGTATAGCCGTCTCTATTCAGCCATTTCTTGTCCAGTGAAAAATCCTTTATATATGATTTGTGGTCTCTTTCCTTTCTTCTTTCGATGCTTCGTCTTCTTACTACTTTTACATCTTTGTTGTTGTTGTTGATGATGTTGTTGTTGTTGATGTTGTTGTTGTTGATGTTGCTGCTGCTGTTGTTGTTGATGTTGAAAAATTTTTTGGTGATGTTAGCAACGATGTAGTTGATGATGTTGTTGCTCTTGTTGATAATGTCATTTATGTTGCTGGGATTGAATTTATTATTATTATTAATATAGTTATTATTAGTAGTAGTAGTAGTTGTTGTTGTAGTAGCAGTAGTAGTATCATCATTGTTGTTTGTATTTTTGTTATTATTAATTTTCTTGACGTGTTTGTTGCGCTGAATATTTCTGTAACCATTAAAACCACCGGCTTGTCGGAACGATTTCGGTGTCGGTTTTTTAACCGGCATCGAACCGATTCTACAGGCCATCCGACAATCGTCAAAACCGGGTAAACATTTGTTTGAATAGCGAACGAACTTGCACAGTTTGCGTAGAACAATCTCGAACCGGATGTAGAGCTCCGTATCGATTGATCCTTCTACGAACTCGATGACTTGTAGGATGAGTTTCAGATGGTTGATTGCACAGTTTAATGTCTGCGTGTGTTGGTGTGTGTGTGTGTGTTTGTGTGTGTGTGTGTGTGTGTGTGTGTGTGTGTGTGTGTGTGTGTGTGTGTGTGTGTGTGTGTGTGTGTGTGTGTGTGTGTGTGATGATTACCTCATTTTTGGTGGCGCCGTTCAAAAATCGTCTGTTTCTCTTTTCCTTTCCAAGCGGTCTCTTAACACGTTACGATGTGAAGATTAATTCTAAATTTCATCATTCCTTCGTTTCTATCATTCATTTTCTCTATCTTTCGTTCATTCATTCATTCTTTTATCCATTTTAAATAAATTATTTCAATCATTCAGTCCTTCTTTCATTCAATTATCCACTAATTGTTCATCCGTCCATCAAACTTATTCATTCATTCCATCTATCAGTTATTTACTCATTTATTCATTTTTTCATTCATTCATTCAGTCATTTACATGATTAACAATCCACTAACTGACCAGTCTTGCGAACCCAGACAAACTTCTAAACATTCCGTAAATATCCCGCAAAGCAGTTGTAGTCGAATTGAGGTTTTTAATCTGCTCACTCCAAGACACCTTACACATCTCAAAGGTTTTGACTGCAGTTGAATCATTGTCGTCGGTGGTTGTGTCGTCGTCGTCGTAGTTTTTGTCGACTCTACCCACTGAGCTACCGCCGGATGTTATGTTGTGGCATATCTCTCCCCCGATGCTTACAATGCATTCTGTGTTTTTTAGTACGGTTTTTTATTTATATTTATTTATTTATTCCTAACATAATTTGCAATAAAAATTCTAAGTAGTAGAAGTAGTAGCAACAGCAGCCACATTAGTAGTAGCAGAATTAGTGGCAGCTAAAATAGCAATAGTAGTAGCTGCGGTAATAATAACGATAATAATAATGCATTATTATAATTCCAACGTTCCAGAAAATTTCCATTCTCTATTTTTTTAACTCATTCCCGTGTTTTTCGGTGGAGCTTCTTTAGGGCAGGTCTATCATGGCAAAATGGTCCAATTATATACATTGACGTAAGTATATTATATATATTGTATAACATATATTTATATATATGTGTGTGTGTATGTGTGTGTGTTTGTGTGTGTTTGTGTGTATTATTGTATAAACTCTACCGAATTGTTTGGCCACATACACAACGTATCAAAACGAGCACCGAAGATGGTACAGGAATAGCAGGCAGAAAAATTTTTTTGTTCTGCCATGCTTAAATTTTCTATCATGCTTAAATTGATGAAAATTATATAGGTATATACATATATATATAAGATTTAGACTATCAGAGGTGCAGTTGTTAAGGAAAGGCAACTTCGTTTTCGGCTTAATTTTTCAATCCTTTGTACAGTAAATTTCAGTTGATTAGAGATACAAAGAGGTAGAAAGAACTGGAAAAAACTTTATTAACATAGGAACAAAGTGACAGTAACTTATATGAAGGACATAAACAACACAAAAATTTACATTGATCATGGAAAATATGAACTACCGAAAAAAGCCTTTTCTGCCTTAAACACGCACACCAACTTTATGTACGAGTTAAATAAACTTAATAGTCAACTGAAATTTATCGTAAAAACTACCGTGTGTGTGTATGTAAGTATGTATATATATATATATATATATATATATATTTAGGAACGAGGTTTTCAGAAATGCAAATTTCATTGAAATTGTTTGCCCATTTTGCATTAATTAACTTCTTTATAAGACATTCAACGAGGCGATATTGTTTGAGTTCATATTTATCTAAAACTGGAATAAAGCTAACAGCGCTGTTTCGGCGTAATGCCATCTTCAGAGCCTAAATATTGTTTAAACATATAATTTAATTAAAGTAAATGCCTAATGTAAAATGTGAAAATATAGAAAATAAAATATGTATTAAATTGTGAAATAAATTAACCTTGTTGTAAATATCATAATAACTAAAGTTTATGTAGATTATATAAATAAAATAATGTAATTTAAATAAAATGTTTAGTAAAATAATTAAAATATAGAAATTTTATAAAAGTTTTAACATGGTTGAGAAACGTTAGTGAAAACTAATTACGAATGACATGTGCGCCAGATATATAATATTGCTGTGTATGCGTTGTGAATACAACTATTGCGGTTGAATATGTGTGATACGAGTTTCCACGTCAGACCTACGGATACATAGTTAAATATAAATACATATATGTACATGCAAGATACATATCGATGTATAGATCAAGTATTAGGTATCACATAATACATCCAACGACGCAATGACGGTTATCGGATGACGCTGGGTCACAAACTGCGTGTTGATGGGTTGAAATGTATTCATATATATATATATACATGTATATATATACACACACACGCGCGCACGCACGCACACACACACATGACTAACTTTCTTCTGTATCACTCAGAGCTAGTAGAAGCACGTAATTTAGGAAGGTTAGATATCGGAAAATCATTTTTTATTATGCTTGTTGTTGTTGTTTTTGATGTTGTTGTTATTGATGATGATGGTGATGTTGTTGTTGTTGATAATGATGATGTTGTTGTTGGTGTTGATGATGATGACGTTGTTGTTGTTGTTGATGATGATGACGTTGTTGTTGTTGTTGTTGTCTCCGTGTTATTTTTTATTTACGTATATCCGTTGTCCGCTCTGAAATTTTTTTTAAATTCATAAAATTTTGTTTTTTAAAATGCACACACACGCACACACACACCAGACACACACACTCACACAAATACACACATACAAACAAAAATACATACATACATTTTTGTCAACCGGGCTTTCTAAAACTCTTGGAATTCTATAAACTTAAGTCTAAACTTCCAAATAACATCGTTAAGCAGCTTTTCTACTCACTTTTCTACCCTTATCTAATTAACTGTTTCTCACTTTGGGGCAAAAGTCTTGCCTTTCATCTATCTTTAAGGATTAAGTCCAAAAAATGTTTCCAAAGATACAAACAAACAAACAAAAAAACAAACAAACATACATACATACATACATACATACATACATACATACATACATACATACATACATACAAACGTACATACGTACAAACAAACAAACACACATACGTACACACATTTTTTTTAACTTTTGGAAATTAGAAACTAGTACGAAGTTTTTGCGTTCCGTAAGTGAAGCTGATCAATTGTGAATAATTGTTAAGCTGTTGTTGCTGTTACTTTTGTTGTTGAAGTTGATAATGACAACATTTATGTGGCAATACTAGTAGTAGTAGCAGCACTAAGAGTTGTAGCAATAGTAGTAGAGTGAAGAAAGTAGCAGTAGTGGTGGCAGATGCAGTAGCAGCAGCAGCAGTAGTAAAAGTAGTATTAGTCAGTGAAAGTCATTGTTTTAACTGAAAGAGTATTGTTTTTGGGAGAAGAAATATTATTGTAGGTTAAAAAAGGTAGGCAAAATTTTAACCACATTGGCAGAAGAGTTGGCTCTCTAGTCAAAATGTTCGGGGAATGTTAAAAAATTTCTCAAATAATTTGTAAAAATATTCAAAAGTTGAAAAAGTTGCCGAACGACAACTCTTCGCCGGTCGTCAAGAATGAATATTTTTGAAAATCTTGGCCCTCCTCGTCAAGGTTGTCTAGATGCGATACTGATAGAAGTAGTAGTATTAGCAGCAACAGAAGCAGCAACAACAGCAGCAGTAGTAGCAGCAGCAACAGCAGCAGTAGTGGTAGTAAGTAATAGTAGTAGTAGTAGTGGTAGTAGTAGTGGTAGTAGTAGTAGTGGTAGTAGTAGTAGTAGTAGTAGTGGTAATAGTAGTAGTAGTAGTAGTGGTAGTAACTATTGATAATAATTAACCAAAACACATTAAAGTATATATTTCGAACCAAAAGCCCTCACCTCATTGAGATTTACATTTGCAAAAATTATTATAAATAATTTCAATTAATTATAGCTAATTATAGCTAAAACTTAATTATTCTAATCATAATTATTACCGTTAAATATAAACTTTTAATAGACATCGAGAAAGTTTAAATTACGCTTAAAATTGGTTCAATAACAACATTATATAGCAAATGCGTTTTGTTAGAACACACACACACATACACGTACACATATACACACACACATACATACATACATATGGGTTCATACATACATACATACATACATACATACATACCAACACAAACAAAAACACACACATACACACGCATGAACGCATAAATACCAAGTGCCACACGATAAATTATATATAAAATATACATATATATATACAAATTAACACACATTGCCAATAAATTTTATCACATAAAAGCGTTTTAAACACATTTTGATTGGTATTTCCAATTTGTAAGTTCTTTTCAAAAAACAATGATTCAAATCATTGGTGAGTCACGATATGAGTTATATACACAACACCACACTCACACACACGCACACACACTCGCACACACACACAAACAAACACTCACATACACACGCACGCACACACACACGCACACATTCACATGCATATTTACATTTAGATTCATTGATACAGTATAGTTTAGGCTGATTAAGCATTGAAAGTGTTTAGGTAAGTCGTTCCTATTTGAGAAAACTCACAAAAATTCTTACGTCAAAACTTGGTTTTGACGTATATGACCTGAGCTTTATCGTGATGCACGTATCATTATTATTTTTGTATTATCGCAAGCATTTTTATAGCGTTTTACTTTCATGTGAACTTAAGCGTATGCTATCAGTCATATTTTAGTTTTGCCGCGATGATGAATACGTTTTTATTTCTATGTGTTAATTTGTGAAGTTTTATACTTTTATACTTTTATACAATAGTAGTAATAGCAGTAAAAGTAGTAGTAGTAGTAGTAGTAGTAGTCGTCAGTAGTAGTAGTAGTAGCAGTAGTCGTCAGTAGTAGTAGTAGTAGCAGTAGTCGTTAGTAGTAGTAGAAGTAGTTGTAGTAGTAGTAGTAGTAGTAGTAATAGTAGTCGTTAGTAGTAGTAGTAGTAGTAGTAGTAGTAGTAGTAGTAGTAGTAGTAGTAGTAGTAGTAGTAGTAGTAGTAGTAGTAGTAATAGTAGTAGTAGTAGTAGTAATACTCAATTTCCAGAGCATGAAAATGTATAATTTGGTAATGGAAATCGCAAAGGTTTTTAGAAATCCTAAAGTTTTCTTAAAAATCCCAAAGTTGTTTTAAAAATCCCAAAGTTTCTTAGAAATTCCAAAGTTTCTTAGAAATCCCAAAATTTTCTTAAAAATCCTAAAGTTCTCTTAGAAATCACAGCGTTTTCGATATCTTGAATCAAGCGAATAGCCACTATTGTTATAAACTTCATCAATGATTTGGGACATTTAGATAGTATTTGACAACCCTCTCTAATGAAAACCGACAATGGCACATCATTGTACCAGAGCTGGGCTGCAGCACCATTAAAGCGTCTATACAACAACAGCAATCTTTACAACAAGATAGTTGTCATAGTATTTCACCTGACCTCACACTATAATTCGTCTTATGTGACGCTTATATAGAGAATTAAGCTAGTAGTTTTTTTTCTTTTTTTTCTTTTTTTTTTTTTATTTAAGATAGCCCCCAGTCAGTTGTTAGCAATATTTTTTATTAAGAATCAGTAGAACTTAGTTTTTGATCAAAAATCATCTCTGTCATTGTCGTCTT